>NC_056748.1:1048047580-1048150080 GCF_019279795.1 Protopterus annectens
GGTGACGTTTCTGAACATGTGTATCGCACATTTTAATATTCATATATTTGTGTGATTGTGTTCTACAGTATGGCCTGTCAGGTTGTATTGCGGATGTGTATGTTTGTTTTGTGTTTCTTTCTGATTCACCCACTGCTCCCTCATACACCTCCAGTTCACCTATTGTGCATCCAACACAGTCTCCCCTTTGCGGATTATTACATTACCCGTCCCCCCCACACCCATATTCCACACACTCCATCCATCCCTTCTCTGGCTGATGGCCCATGGCACAGTCAAGGGAACACATTGCATACACTATATATCTCTGGTACCTGTATGGTTGTGAGGACTGGCCTAGCATTTTTCACCTTCCACATGCTGTACATCATGCACAGAGGTACACGCAAATACTTATCTTTCATGACATGGTAGGTAGACCCAGGTAATAGCCGTTCATCTTTGACCCATCCTGACAAGGACGGCTTGGACCACAAATGGGCAGATTTTGGCTGAATGCTCTGACCATTGGTAGGGTTACCACCTTTTCATATGGCCAGGATGGGATATATTCCGGACACACATCAGATTTTACAGGCCAACACATACCTACGGTCAGTACAAAGGATAGTACTTTTGTTTTATGCCTAAATGTAAGCTTATTGTTGTAGCAGTTTAGATGCTTCTTCTGTTTTGTTTACTTGCTTATTCTATTTCTTGTAACATGTAGGTATGTTACATACGGAAATAACTATTGTATGTGACTATTACATGAGATGTGGGACATAATTATGTCATATGGTCGCAGGATATTTTTACATTTGTAATGGTTTTGGTATGGACGCAACTGCCCAGATGGGTACTGTCCCTCACAATGTGGGACAGGTGGTAACCCTGACCATTGGGCTAGACTTAGCTACTGGTAGTGCGCTAACATGATGTGTTTCGCTTCCACTTGGTATAACTATCAACACTGCATTAGAATACAGGCACGGGGTTTTAAATGTAATTTGTTCAAGGGATGGGGACTCAATATTCGGCTACGTGCATTTGTGTTTGCTTCTTATTTTTGTGTTCGCAAGAACTGTCTTGCATGCTTTGCATATGTTTCAGTATCCATGGACACTGACAGGTGTGATTACTATTGGAGGCAGGCTGTAATATTCAGCATTTTAGGTTGCACGTAAACAGGCGACATGTCCACACCTCCGTGTGGTGCTTCGACATGCCCCATGCACTCACGCACATTTCCTATGCATGTGGATGTGTCGGCAGCACGCCTTCATTAATATGCATATGGCGCTACTGCGCCATCTGCATGCCGCACGGTTGGCACAAGCCTAACGCCAGCCTTGCGCCAAGCTTCATGAATCCCGGGGCCATTCTTTTGCAAATTTCTGAAACAACTGGCTAGTAAATTGAGTACCATTGTCAGAAAGAACTTTGTGTGAACTACCATGAACTGAA
Source organism: Protopterus annectens (assembly GCF_019279795.1). Classification (NCBI taxonomy): domain Eukaryota; kingdom Metazoa; phylum Chordata; order Ceratodontiformes; family Protopteridae; genus Protopterus; species Protopterus annectens. The sequence goes on from NC_056748.1 coordinate 1,048,049,027, forward strand.
AAATGAAGTTTCAACTTGGTAATAATAGCAGTGGATGTTAGGTAGATCAAGCTCAAACCAATTAAAATAAATAAGAGTCTACCAAAACCAAGTAGTGTTGATTGTTCCACTCAAAGATATCAGCTGCAGCTGTTGATCAAGATAATTCAGGAACTGGATTTAGATGAATTGGTTCTCCTTGCAAATGCGGTCTAGTACTACTGCATACTGAACAAGTAGAAATAAATCTAGCAATGTCTTTTGGTAATGAAGGCCAAATACTAATTGTCTCGCTCTTCTCTTAGTGGATGCGGATCCTGGGAGACCATGATGCAAAATCTGGATATACTCTTGTTGTAAGGAAGTAGGAATAACAATTTTAGGACCTTTGAAAATAATGCCATCTTCCATCAACAATTCATCTCTGTAAGGAAAATAGGTTTGCACTTCAGGTGGTACACTAGATTGCTTTAACAGCCATCCAACATTAATTTAGTGATTGAGCTTCGGCAAAATTGGATCAGTCTGAGTGTGATCTCTTAATTCATCAAGTCTAGTGGTAGAAAAATTATGCACATACATCACATCAAAGTCAAAATTCTCTGTGTCAAGCTGTTCTGTCATATTTCTGGGCAATCTGGTATCAGCTAGATAGAGGAATTTGCCTTTCGTGTAGACCATTTTGAAATTGTACTTTTGCAATTTGAGCATCTTTTTTTGTAATTTCACTGGAGTGGAATGCATAGGCTTCTTTAGAATGATAACTAGAGGTTGATGATAAGTTTCAATCTGAATAGCTCAGTCATAGATATAATCATGACACTTGGAACATGCAAATACTATTGCCAAAAGCTCCTTTTCAATTTGAGCATACTGCATCTCAGTTTGGGTTAGTGTTCTAGATGCATAGGATACTGATCTGTCCTCTTGAAGTATAACTGTGCCAAGACCAAATTTTGAAGCATCACAGGAAAGAGTAACTGGTTTGTTCACATCATAGTATTTTAATATCGGTGGTGTTACACATTTCTCTGAACCTGCGCTTCAAACACTCAGGGTCTTCTCTTGATTCAACCTGTACAACAATATGATGGTTTTCACCTTTTCCTTCATATATTGCAGGCACATACACAAATGAAAGCTCTCCTTCTATGGCCTCTGACCCAGCTAGGTTTAGCAAAATGAATGCCATGGTGCATGCATCTCTATCTGCATAAGCTGCTTGTATAAAAATATTGTACTCTTGCTTAAATATTCTCCAATTCTCTGCAAAATTCTGATCAAATACAAGTGGAAGGGGCTTCCGAATTCCATTTGCCATATTAACACATACCAGTGAAGGGTTTTGCAAATAAGCACAAACATACACATATGCCAGAAACTTATGCCAGTATTTGTAACATTGTCCAATGCCTTTGTGCTTCAGAATTTATACCTTTTGGGCTTTTCGAAATTATGCTAATGAGCAAATGTGTAGTACCTCTGAATAATTAGACTTTACAAAATAAACTTCTCGGGCACTTTAATACTATTGTAACATTGTTTTGCAATGCTTAAGTCATTTATCATCATTTTAAGAAACATCTCAAACAACTCTAGGATACTAATGAAATAGACTCTTGGGCACTGTAATATTCTTGTAATATCATTTTGCAAGAAATCACCTCTTATCAGTGTATGAAACATATCAAATAACTGCATGATGCTGATAAACTGGACCTCTCTTGCCCAAAACTCAGTAACATTTCCAAGTAATTGTACTTTGTGAATAACTGTACACAGCACACTGAAATGTCCCCAAAATGGCAGTACCTTGCTAGGCAACTCTTTACAGTGCAAGGAACACTCTGTAATGGCGCCAATTTGCGAACAGACACAAGCAGCACAAGAAACTTTTCGAAATGGCTATACTTTGACTGTATTTCATAAAATAGTTGCACCTTGCACACAACAAACTCTTCAAAATATATGGACAGTAATAAGCATACACTGAAAGCACTTTTACACACTTTGAGATACTTCAAATAACTTTAGTTATGCCCTTGATACAATACGAAGTCATAGTTATGCCAAAGCATAGCACTTTGCCAAAACACATGCAGTCACCTTGCTTTATTTTTTGCTTAATGTGCCCCTTTTGCCCTTATTAAATTCGTTTTTCATGCCCAATGTACTTTTCTTGTGCTTGTTTTACTCTAAACATGCCTAGTTTTGCTTAAACACACTAATTTTGCTTTAAACATGCTCATTTTATCTTTACTGTTAATTGTTTCATCAAATACCTTTATTTTAAACATTTCTTTTTAGTTAAACTTTGTGTGCCTTCCGCATGCTCAATAATGTGGTCTGTGCCCTTGAAATGGCCCATTTTGTCTCCTCTATCAAATAAACAGTTTATGCTACTTCTCATTACCTTTGATTCTTTTCTGAGAATCCCCCAAAGGGGACGATGATGCATTTTTTTGTATTCAGCTTGAGGCCATGTTTCTGGCACCAGTCATTTGTTTGGGTGAGATCCTCTTGGAGGATGTCCACATCACTTGGGGAATTTATGATAGAGCCCAGCTTGCAGTCATCTGCAGACTTGGTCAGCCATAGCCCACTGGTTTTGGCCTGCACCTCAGAAAAGTATATCTCAAATAACAGAGGCCCCAAGAGCAAACCCTGGGGCACGCCACTTCATACAGGTCTACTGCTTGAGGTGGCTTCCCCTATTTTGACTAGGTGGGTTCTATCAGTGATCCACTTAGCTACCCATCTTGTAGCATACGGATCTATGCCTAATTGAGAGAGTTTATCTATTACGCCCATGTGGGGAGTAGTGTCAAAGGCTTTCGCCAGGTCAAAGTAGACGGTGTGCACTGTCTTCCCCTCATCCATGACTTTGGTGACTGTCTCAAAAAAGCCAACCAAATTTAACAAACACGACCTCCCCTTGAAGAAGCCAAACTATGTGGGATTGTGTGTTTGGAGGCTAACAATGTTCATGTTAATGAGGTCCATGATAATCCATTCCATGGCCTTGCAGATCAGGCTAGTTAGGGTGATGGGTCTAAAATTTCCCGGATCGGTGGACGCTCCACCTTTGTGTAAAGGGACGACAGTGGCTGTCCTCCACTCAGCTGGGACAAAGCTGGTACTCAGGCTTTGGTTGAATAAAGCACCTAATGGAGCTGCAAGTTCCTGCCTGAGTTCATGCAGGATGCAGCCTGGGATGTTATTGGGTCCCATGGAGGCTGTACTTTTTGCCTTTCAGAAAGCAGTGATGACCTGATTCCTAGATATAAGGGAAAGGGGGCAGGTACTGGGAATGTCCTGATTGGGGGGGGGGGGGGCAGACGGGTGAAATTTTCACCGAATCTGTCAGCCAGCAGGTTTGCTATATCTAGGGCATTTGTATATGTGGTGCCCCTGACCACCAGTTCTGACAAGATCTGGGAGCTACCTTTGAGATTATGGACATATGTGAAGAAGGCCTTATGATTGTCTCTAGTAGATGTGGCCAATTTAGACTCGAAGTTCGCTTTTGAGGATTTCACTAGTGCTCTTATTTGCTTGTTTAGGCTAAAGAGAGATTGCTTCCAGTTGGGCACCTGCCCCTGCTTGGTCGTGGACAGCAATTTATTTCTTTTGTTATAGAGTTTATTTATTGCAGATGTCACCAGACAGGTTTACTCTTCCTTGCAGAGTATGATTTTGTCCTGTCAGGTATTCCTGATTCCATGCATCTATATAAATGTTTGTATAGTAATTTGGCATAGTTTTGTATACTTGTGCCAGTTCCTAGAGAGGGGGAGGGGGCTGTGAAACTGTTTATACCATCCCTCAGGAGGCTGTAATCAGCTTTGGAGAAGTTTTTTTGTTTGACCCTAGCTAGAGGGTGGTCGGGGGAGATGGTGACTTTGAATGTGACCGCTTTATGGTCGGATCTTACAAGGGAAGATGATACTGCAGTGATGCTGCAGTGGTTACTTATGGTGGTAAATACCAAGTCCAAGATATTATCACCTCTTGTGGGGGTATCAACCAGCTGTTCCAAAGCATTTGCATTGACAAAATCGAGAAATCTCTGGGCATTTGTGTTCTGGCATGAGTAGCTTTTCCAGTCAATGTTTGGCTAGTTAAAGTCACTCAAGATCAGGGTAAAGGGCTGAATCTTGATAGATTCGAAGAGGTCTAGATAGGCAATTTGTGCATCTTGAGTCAGATTTGGGGGCCGGTAGCTAGCTATGTTTTGTATAGGGGTCTTGTCAATGGTTAACTGCACCTGGAGTGTCTCCTGTGCGTCATACTGTTTGACCAGCCTGGAGGTGTGTATGTCTTTAATATATATTGAAACTCCACATCCTTTCGCTTTACTACCCACAGTTTGGGGTCTGAATGTATGATAGGATGAGTAACCAGGTATGGCTGGGGTGCTCTCCGCAGGCAGCTTTGAACCAGGTTTCTGTGGCTGTACAGATCTCAGCATTTTCCAGGGTTAAGAATGCTTGCAATGAGTGCAGTTTCATGTTTAGACTCCTAGCATTTAGCAGAGTGACCTTTAATTTGGGTTTTTTTTGAAAGTTTTATGTTGGTAGGTTTAAATTCATCACTTTTTCTAAAACAGGAACTATGGAGGAGTCAAGTGCCTTTGCCAGAAGCCTGAAGCCCAAGTGAGACAGATGCAGGCCAAAGCATCATGGTCTGTCAATCATATCTTCCCAAGCTGTCAGGTACTGGATCCCCCTGGAATGACACCAGAAACTAAGCCAATTGTTAAAGTCATGCATGCTCTCACTGGCTGCTCTTACAAAATGGCACTAGGGATTGCAAATGTCTGGAATTTACATGTGCACTTATAGCCTTGACATGTTTTTTAAAGATACAGCACACTTCACTTGCACTCTGATCTACACTAGAGATCCAGAAAAGACCTCTTAAGCGACTTCTCCAAGGCCTTAGAAGATGATGTTGAGGTGCTCGGAGACATTTGAGACATTTTTATTGGCTTTTGAGTAGCTTCAGGTACTGCCTCGCTGAAAGAGGATGGAAGTAATCCTTTTAAAATAAGCTTGATCTTGCATTCAACAAGGGCCTAACGCATGACAGATAAAACAGCTTTCTTGAAAGTGGAGGGACCCAAGACAATACACATAAAGTGTATATGAGTCAGAAACAGGGATTTTCTGACTGCATTTACTACATTTTTTAAAGCCTGCTGGGCATTTTTCCTTTTCTGGCATCCTTAAACTGTAACTATTAAGTGTAATCAACAGTAAGTAAGAAGATGTAAAAATATATTTTATATATATATATATATATATATATATATATATATATGGATTCCATACATTTGGTTGAATTACACTTAGTCGAAAATGATACCAAGCATTGCACTTCACTGAAAACTCACTTGGTCGAAGTTCATTTGGTCGAAAATGGAATATAGCTCCTGCCCCACTGCAGTGCAACCATGGAGTGAGAATATTAAATAAGGGGGGATGTGGGGGGTACAGCCCCCCACAATGGAGGGTGTGGGGGCATAGCCCCCCACATAATTTAAATGTAATCACTATTATAAGAAGGTATATCCATTAGAAATGCATTGATATATATATATATATATATATATATATATATATATATATATATATATATATATATATATCTTTAGTAAAAACTATTGGCATAATGTGAAGTGAGCTTTCAGTGAAGTGAAATGCCTGGAATAATTTTCAACTAAGTGTAATTCGACCAAATGTATGGAATCCATACACATATATATATATATATATATATATATATATATATATATACTGCAGGTCAGCATGTGAACACAATGTAACCAAAACGCAAAATATCCCCCCCCTTTTTGATCCATAGTAGCACTTGTTTAGGTAGTAGAGTGGTCGGAAATGTCGAATTCGGAATTTCATATGATATTCCGACCATTCGACACCTGGAGATTCGACAATTAGGTTCAGGGAAACCACGATTCGATTATCGGTCGCTCGGTCATATGCATGTATTTTTTTTATATATATATATATATATATATATATATATATATATATATATATATATGATTTTTTTTTTAAATGAAGAGAGGGGAAAAAGAAAACTACCTACAAAGGTAGTTAAGAGCTACGACAAGTCACAGAAGACAGAAAAAGGGTAAAAGAGAGAAAGAAATTACTAACTATAGTAATTTATAGAGTACGCTAGTGCATGAGAAAAAAGGAACTTGGAAAAAAGTCAAAGATAAAGAATTATTAAATAGGAAAACCACTTATCTAAACCTTTAAGCTCAAGAATATAGAACAACGTCTTTCCCTGTGAGGTGGCAAACGAGATCTGAGGTAATTGGGGTTGGTGCATTCTGAGTAAGGGAGAAGCTCAAGAATTCTAATTTGCCATATGCTTTTGCAATGGTTGGATCGGATCCGAACCCATAAATTGAGGACAGAAAGAAAAGTGACAACATCAGATCAGTAGATGTTTGAATGATCACTGCTACAGTAGCCTTAGCAATATGTGTTAAACCCAGCCAGCTTCAAAACTTCAGGACACCTTCCATGCACCCAAACTGCTATCTTGAGCTTTTGTGCTATCTGTGAAAAGGACACCCTAGCATAAAAACACACAAAAGTAAGGAGGATGGAGGGAGGGAGCAGCTACTGAAGCAGTAATAATTCAAGCATCTGTCATTATTGCAAATTTACTTACACAACTCTACTGTGTTCATCACTATGATCACTGATGAGGTAACCTTATCATATGGGTAGATTACTATAGCTTAAAAACAACTGGGAGTTGGAAGGGGATGGGTACAGGAGCCCCTACAGAATGGTCCTAAAAAAGCCTGTTGTACACCTGGAGAAGCGATATAATTTGTAGTGTTTTGTAAAGGTATGTACAGAGGACCAAGTTGCTGTTTTTAAAATACTTCTAGAGTTCAACCCTTTCAAAAATGCTATAGATTAAGCCAAGGCCATGTTGGAGTGAGCATTCACCCTGCCTGAAATAGTTTTGTTGAGGTGGGAATAACAAAAGATAATAGCGTGAGACAACCTATTGCAAATAGTCTGCTTTGACACAGGTCGCCCTTTCTTCTTACCTTCAAAAGAAATGAACTGTCCAGAAGTCCTAAAATATTTTATTCTGTCAAGACTGTACCGAGATGTCTGTGGGCATCTAAACTATGAAGTATCCACTCTCCATCATTTGTAGGTTCTGAAAAGGAAACAGGCAGATGGATAGATTAGACAGATTGGCTTAAGATAAACTCTTTAGGCAAAAAATAAGGATTAATTCTGAAAGAAGCCTTATCTCTGTGGAAGATGAGATAAGTTTGCCCCTACATAAACTCTTGCAATTCAGACACTCTTCCAGCAGAAGTCAGAGCAATCAACAAAACTATTTTCCACCGCAATAACCACAAGTCAACCAGATGAGCTGGCTCAAATTAAGCAAGTGTTAGCTTCTTTAACACAAAATTAAGATCCCAAGGAAGAACTGCTGGTTTTCTGGGAGACTTCTTATGTAAAACCCCCTTCAAAAACATTTTCACATGCGACTGCATTGAAAGAGAAGGATCCATGGGCAGACATGTTGAAATGGCCAACAAATGAACATTGACAGAGGGGTAAGACAGGCAACTGGATAGTAACTCACACAAAGATGGTAAAATCATAGAAACACTAGCCGTGAGTGGGAGTTAGTTCTTTCATTGGCATCAACTAGAAAACCTTTTCCATTTGCTAAAATGTGATCTTCTAGTAGCAGGCTTTCTTGCCTCCTATAACACCTGCTGCACATCCTCAGAAAACAGGTACCTAAAAAGAATTAAGACCCTCTCATCCAGGCAGTCAGTTGAAGTTGTATGGGGTTGGGACATATAAAACACCCATGATCTTGTGTGACTAAATCCATTCTGTGAAGAAACTTCTGGTAATTGCCCCTGGCCAATTCCAAAATAAGGAAGAATCACTGTTGCCTGGGCCACAACAGAGTCACCACAATGACCTTTGGGGATCATTCTGAATGTTCAGAAGTACCCTGGAAATCAGTGGAAAGGGTGGAGAAGCAGATTCCCGGAACAAAATTTGCCAGTTAGTTATTTAGACAGGAGGCAAAAAGGTTTACCTGAGGAATTCTCCACAGATGTATCAAATCTTGAAAGACCCCTTCTTTCAGTTTCCATTCATGAAGGTCTGCCTTCATCCTGCTCAGCTTGCCTGCCACACAATTTTGTTCTGATGGAATGTGAAATGCCTGTACAGCAAAATTGTGCTGCAAAGCTATATCCCATTCTAACATGGCAAATCTGCAAATGGGGCAAGATCTATTTACTCTTTGCTTGTTTATGTACCACACCACTGTGATATTGTCTAACTACTTGAAGAGTTCCCAGGGACCACAGATGATTCAGAGAGTTTTGAACCTTTATAACAGTTAACATCTCTTTTAGGTTTATATGTTTTGGAATGTCTTTTTTGTTCCAATGATCCTGCTCACCTATACCCATTGACACTGTTCCACAAAGAAGGCCTGAGGCATCTGTAGAGTGATTGCTTTGGAGTAGGAGGAGAGAATAGGAAACCTTGATTCTGAAAGGTTTGATGTTTACACAAGTGTTTTTCCTTTTTACAAACTGCATGGCTGGCATCTGAAAAGACAATGGGTGTTGATGCTGTGACCAAAGAGATTTCAGATGCCATTGTATCTTTCTCCTGTGGAGGAATCATAAGAATCATGGAAGCCATGAGACCCAAAATCCTGAAGTATTCCTTCACTGTGACAGAAGTCTGGGTGGAAAACACCTGGAATAGCTCTAAATAAAGATCTTTTTTCATGTGGATGAAAGGTCTTTGTACTGAGGTGTCTAGCAAGCACCCCAGAAACACAATCTTGTCTTACAGAGTAAAAAAAGATGTTTTGATACTCTCTTGGAATCCCAGTCCGTGTAGGAGATCTCTTACCCAGGTTAGAGATTTGAAAGCATCAGTGGCGCAACAGGTGGCAACCTTGCCTTTGGTGCAGAATTCCTGCACCAGGTATATTGATTGCTGATACTGCAGAAGTGAAGCAAATGGGGGGGGGGGTGCAGCACTCCTGAATGTGTCATCCTTCAAATGAGACATTAAACCAAGGTCCCATCTGCTTGAGGTGATGGACTCCGGTGGATTTTAAAGATCCAATGACACCTATGGAAAAGAGAAGGGCAAGTTCCTCAATGTCCTGGCTAAATTTCCCTTAGTAGTATAAATACTACCACAGGTCTCTGAAAAAAAGGCTAGTAGCCTATTGGGACTAGCCTGGTCAACAAAGGATAAATACATAAAATAAATAAAAAGTTTCCTAATACTTTGACAAGGACTCTGCAAAGATAAGTAAGTTGTCTAAATACGTAAAAATATGGATAACCTCTAGTCTGCAATGGGTTATAATTTGCTATACAGTTTGTGAACATTCTAATAATGTGATCCAGATGCACAAAATTTTAAAAAACAACTGAAATCTGGATGAATATGAATGTGATGATATGGATCTTTTAAATTTGAGGATACTAACACAAATGAAGAAGATGGGGTAACATTGTGAAGTGAGACATTTTGAACTTAGGCACTATCACAAACTGATTTATGAAAGAAAGACCCAGAACTGGACTCCAGGAATTTTCTTTCCTTGGCACAAAAATCATTCATGAACAAAATCCTTTCCATAGCTGCGGAAGAGGAACAGCTTCTACTACTTCTGAGACAGCATATGATGTAAGACAAGAGGACGGCACAGTGGTGCAGCAGTAGCATTGTTGCCTCACAGCAAGGGGGTTCTCCAGTTTGATCCTCGGCTGGGGTGCCTTCTGTGTGGAGTCTGCATGTCCTCCCTGCATTCATGTGGGTTTCCTCCGGGTGCCCTGGTTTCCTCACACGTTATAAAGATATGCGTCTGGAGCATTTCTCCCTGGGCCTCTGGTGAAAACTGGCTTCGTTCCTAGTCAGACTTTCTAAGTAAACAAATGTTAATTAAAAAAAAAAAAGGAGGAAAGAGAAGGATTTGTTCTGGAGAATGAATAGGAATTTCCTCCCACTGCCATTTGTATTCTAGATAGATCACAGTCATTTTTTCTAAAACAATCTGTTGCCAAAGACAAAATTGGAGATTCAGACTTTCTGGAAGGGAAACGGGACTGCCAGGTAGGGAAGGGAAAATGTCCCTTATATAGTCATTCTGACTTGTCTGACTGTTCTTTGGTCCTGCTTTAATTTTGGAACCTCCATGCCTTAGGTTTTTATTCTGCTGAGATTGTTTATTCTGTTTCTTGCCAAAATTAGATAAGGGAGCAGAAAACTCCCTTGAGAATTTAGAGAAGAAGAGTTGAAAATCTAAGAAATTCCCTGAATCATTTTACCTCTGTCATCACACTTTTTGATAACTTCTATAGCACATGATCAAAAACTTAAATCTTTGTCAAAGGGATAATTCAAAATGTCATTTTTGATATCTTTACGATGTTCTGAGAAAGCAAACAGTTTTGCAAACCTCCTTAACACAGTACCAATGGCAGCAGCCATGGAAGTAGTAGCCAGAGAGTCTTAAACACATTTCAGACAATGAGCAATGACCTGAGAAACAGCTGAAACTAAACTACACAAAGCAGATTCTTCCTCACAAGAGCAAACTGAAGCCAAAACATTTCTTATACTTTCACTGTTAGTCAGGATAAACGTTAACATGTGAGTCCAACCAGTTCAAAATTCTAAAAAATCAAAGTTGGAGAAGCATACACGGTTTGCCCAAACTTATCAAAAGCTTTATTATCTTTAGCAGTAGAAGGATTAGAGTTAACAAAATGCTTGGCAGCAGCTGGATTAACTAAAACTACAGCTGCTGAGTCAAGTCTGGGACTGATGTATAAAACTTGAAAGACTGAGGTAATTATTACATTATATCTGCTTTCTTAGGGGTAGCAGGTTGGCTGTCAGGGAAACCACAGGCTGTGACAAATACATTCTCCAATGTTAAAAGCACAATGGGAGGATGGATATGGGTTGTGGAAGTTGTAGCAAACCATAATATTTTCTAAGAGACTGAGAAGCCTCTGTATTTCCCCAATGAAAACAATGGTTCATTCTAGAAATAGACTCAGAAAAAGAATATCTCACAGGGAAAATCAGATAGCACACTCTTCTTAGAATCTGAATAAGAAACCTGAGGAGAAAACACTGCATCTATCCCTTCACATTCCCCTACAGATCCTACTTTTTTAACCTCTTCAAGGAAACAGGCATCTCTTTTTCTTTTACCAGAAGCCACCTTACAAGAATGCTCAATAGCCTGCACAAGACCCTGCGCCAAACCCAATAAATTATTGCTGTTCGGAGTAAATGACAAAGAAGATGACAATGAACATGTTTACTTTTTTGTCTATTTTTGACATCAAGTTTAAGGAAAATAGACCCAGCATTTCCAGCAACAGCTTCCCCTGGGACAGGCACAACATTGTGGCTAAGCAGTGCTATACTCCCTGCCCCTTCTCCCATGACCGACAAGAGCTGATTTCCCTTCCCCACTGAGGGGATCTCAATAGCTGGAGTAGATGTGACTAATCCCTGGTCCATGGAGGCTGTAAAGACAGCACCAGAGGGATTTGAAGATAAAGATGAGTGGCCTAAAGAACCAGATTTGGCCACAACAGATTCGTCTACCTGCAACTGAGGCAAATTACCAGCCTACAGTGTGGCAAAGGCTGATTAACAATCTTGTTCTTTTGTGACTAGAAGAAGTTCAGATCAAGGGACCAGTACTTTGTTCCATGGTCAAGCCAAAAATGGCTCTTGTTTCCTGACGAAGCTTAGCAGCAATAGTCAATAAAAGAGGAAAGTAGCAAAAAAATAACTTTCTCACACAAACACAGTAAAAAGCACTTTAAACACATTTCTTTACAGAAAAAGTAGTTTTAAACAACTTTTAAGAAGTTTTAACTGCAAAAGTAAAATATTGCGCTCCCATTTAAAAGTACATAAAAATCACAAGACAGTCAAGGAAAATATTTTTTCTAGCTTAAAAGTACTTGTTTATCACAAAAAGTTAGTTAAAATAAGTTTAAAAGTAATGTGAAAGTTTTTCCCTGAAGGGAACTTATCTGCCCTGCAATAGAACATCATACGCCAATTGTTGATCCTAGAAAGCCTGCAGAGGAGCACTCTTCTTGTCAGCAGGAAAGCTCTGAAGGGCAGCTGTGACAGACAAGAGTTGTTCTGCCTTGCACATGGAGGTCCATCCCACAGCTGCAGAAGCTATGCCTAACCCTCCATCCTCAGTGGGTATAGGTGCCATACCATAGTGACTGGAGAAAATGATGAGCAGTCCATGAAACCAAATCAAGCCACAGCAGAGTCACGCACTAGTGGCTGAGGCTCCACTGGCTCCAGCCTGACACCTAAAGACTCCCTTACAATTTTCTTCTGCTTGCAGAGGAGGAAGGAAGGAAGAAACAAGGAAACCAGTATCTGCTCCATAAGCTGAGAATGAAGCCTCAAAGGCAAATAGCAAAGCTTGGAAGAGTTGATTAGCTTTAATAATAGTCTAAAGGAGGTTTTGTAGTAAGAAAAACACTGACAATCTCCAAAAGTATGGAACCCTACCCCAACACATACATTCTACATAAAAATGTAGAAAACAGTGTCAGAAAACACACTTAACACAGTATGTTCGTACAGGCATTCACTACATAAAAATAACTTGATAAGTTATGATAGCTCAAAAACTTCAAAAACTTAATTTTTCTAGCTTAAAAAAACTTCTTCTTCTTCTTCTTCTCAATTTGGCTTTTCCTGTTAGGGGTCACCACAGCAGAACAACGGTCCACAGAACAAGTGACAGTGGAGTTTTACAGTGTTGAGTTGCCAGCATAGCACCCAGCCTTCCACAGAAGGCACACACTCACACCTTGGGCCAGTTTAGAGTGTCCAATCCACCTACAGCATGTCTTTGGGATGTGGGAGGAAACCGGAGCACCCAGAGGAAACCCAAGCGACCGCAAACAGGACATGCAGACTACGCACAGAAGGCACCCTGGCTAAGAATCGAACAGGAGAACCTCTTGCTGTGAAATAGAAACACTAACCGTTGCACCACCACAACCGCCCTTTCTACTGTAGCTTAAAAAATAATTTCACAAAACAATAAAGTTTTCCTTAGAAAAGTAATTTATGGAAGGTTTTCCCAAACAGGGGACTTATCTGCCCAGCCTTGAAGGATAACTAGTTGGCTTACCAGAACTAGTGCGCTTCAGCAGCAAGAAAGTTCTGAAGATTTTGGCACTCCACCTGCCTTTTATATGGAACTGTGCCTGACCTCCTGGAAGGTTAGAGTGAGTGGAAGGTGCTCTTAATCTTTAAAAAGCTGGCCAGATAGTCCTTGGCAGGATATAAACCCCTATAGCTTAGGCTACTGCAACAGTGGTCTAATGTTGAACATCTACGTATATTTTAGTCTGTATTTGCATTGTTTTCTTTAAGTAAAATTAACTTATTAACATTTAAGTTTTTGTGAGTGGTATTTATTTATCCATTATAGGAATATTTATGCACTATCTGAAAAAAGGATAATCATTATTTACAGTGTTGCTTAACAAGCTGTATGGTACGTTTCTCATTAGACTGATAGGCTAACTACCAGTGAAAGAAATAGTAAATAGTGTCTTTCATAGCTGGCTTGATTTAAAAGCAGCGGGAAGATGGAAATCCCTTGCTTTTCCAAAGTGGTGGCAGCACCACCATGCTAGGAAAATGGCTGTGAGGAATTCCAGAATTCTTCTTACCTTCCCTGCAAGGTGTGTTTGGGTGTGTGTGTGTGGAGGGGGTTGAAAATAGTACCTTGTGTTAAAGGGAGTTACCATGGATAAAGTGTCACTGGAATACTCTGATTAACAGAGAGAACAGTGAGACAGAGGCCTTAAAGTGTTTGCCAGAGACTCAGCTTTTTAATCGGCCTGTGTACAGTCCAGTGTAGGTGTAAGTGTTGGAAGCCTATATCCCAGACAGCAGTGCATATTCTCTTTATTCTCTTGCACTTGGGTTATAGTTTATGAATTAATTGTTGAGATAGGAATGTATGTTTTTCCTGCTCTCCATTTAAAAAAAAACAGGAAACAGCAAGTGTAGTAGGAGTCTGAGAGAGGTCATAGGGCCTCCTTACAAATGTAGTTAATGGCCATTCTGTTTGTCTTTTGATATATGTATTTTTCTCTCTGTCTATATTACCTGCTTGCCCTAGCTATCTCTGTCTGTCTGTCTGGTTGTCTACCTGTCTCACTGTCCATTTAAATGTCTACACTTACCTAACTATCAAAACAAAAATAACACCAGACACTGCATGGACAATCTGTCTGTCCTGTCTCCCTATCTATCTGTCCAGACTGTTTGTTTGCCTAGCTGCCAATTGATCAATTATCTATGTATATCTGTATATATATATATATATATATATATATATATATATATATATATATATGTGTGTGTGTGAGTGTGTGCGTGCATGTGTGTGTGTGTGTGTGTGTGTGTGTGTGTGTGTGTGTGTGTGTGTGTGTGTGTGTGTGTGTGTGTGTGTGTGTGTGTATGTCTTTCCTGTCTCCCCATCTATCTGTCTTGTTTGTTTGTCTATCTGTCATTTGATCAATTATCTATCTATCTATCTGTTCTAAAAAATATAAAATAAAATTACACCAGACTGCATGGGGAGGAGAGGAAAAAAGGAAGGAGGTTACTCAGCAACAAGTAACTCTATCTGCTCGTGTAAATATGTAATTTGCTATTCTGGACCTGCACTTACTTGGTTCATAGGTTGGTACTAGGCTATCAGCCCCAGGGCCTGTACAAGCCTAGCCATAACAATTGCCTGATTATTTCTTCCCACAATATTTACTTCCCTCGACCCCTGTCTAGCAGGGCAACTGATGTGATCCCCAGGGTGAATTTCCTATCTCCCATCCAATCGTCAAGGTTTCTTCTGAAGACAGCCAAGGAGGCACTCTGCTTGACATGTATGGGCATTCTATTCCAGAGTATGGGGAGTCTCTGGGTCAGGAACCTATCCCTCCAGCATGTTTTGTTCATTGTGATGACAAGGTTTAGATCCCTGGAGCGGGTGGTTCTGAGGGATTGGGATTTCTTTAAGTGGAGCATGTCCAACAGCTCAGGGTTTGACATGGCCTTGTATGTTAAGCAGAGATCACCTCTGAGTAGACGATATGCCACAGAGTATAGCTGGAGTTTTTTTAGATGGTCAGCATACGGCATCTGCTTTAGGCCTGTGATTCTTTTAGTGAGGTACTTCTGTGGCCTTTCCAACTGTTGCAGATGTCTTGTGAGGTACATACCAAATGGGGCATTGTACTCTATAATGGGTCTAATGAGGGATGAGTACAGTGGAACAATGACCTCCTTTTTTCTGGATGAAAAGCCCTTAGTGATGCGGTGTGCCACATAGGAGGATTTCCTGACTGTTGTAGCAATGTGGTTATCGAAAGTGAGACCACTGTCCACCTGTGTCCCTAAGTATCTCATCACACTTTTGGTGTTTAGTGTACTGCCACCTATGTGGTAATTCATGGGTACATGGTTTTTCCCAAAGGGGATAACTATACATTTCTTGGCACTAAGTTTGAGCCAATGGCTCTGGCACCAAGCATCTGTTTCTGTAAGGCCCTTTTGTAGAATATCCACATCATTTGGGAATTCAATAATGGCTCCCAGTTTGAAGTCACCTGTGAGCTTTGTTAGCCAGAGTACCATAGTGTTGGCCTGTACTTCAAAGAAGTAGATGCCAAACAAGAGCGGTCCCAGGACTGAACCCTGAGGTACTCCACTTGTCACTTGCTGGAGCTGGATTTGGAGTCGGCATCTTTTACAGTCTGGGTTCTGTCAGTAAGCCAGTTGGCAACCCATCGAGTGACAGAGGGATTTATGCCCAGCTTAGTAAGTTTATATATGATTCCAGAGTGGGGGATGGTGTTGAAGGCCTTGGCAAGGTCCAGATAGGCTGTGTGGACTGCCTTACCCTCGTCCACAGCTCTGCAGACTGATTTAAAGAAGTCAATCAGGTTCAGGAGACAAGATCAGCCCTTCACGAACCCAAACTAGGTGGGGTCCAGTGTTTGAAGCTTGCCAATGTCTTTGTTTATAAGTTCCATGATAATGCGTTCCATGCCCTTGCAGCTCAGGCTTGTCAGACTGATTCCCAGGATCCAAGATGGATCCCCCCTTGTGGAGTGGGATAACTGTAGCTGTGCGCCACTCATTGGGCATGAAGCCTTAGGTGAAGCTATGATTAAACATGACACTTTGATGAGGTGCCAGTTCATTTTGTAGTTCATGTAGTACACAGCCCGGGATGTCATCTGGTCCCATGGATGCTGTTTTCTTAGCTTTGGAGAGTGCGGTGTCTACCTGTGTGGCCGTGATTACCGGAATTTGGCAATCGTTTGGTATTGAGATGGTCCCTTTAGGGGGTGAGAGGGGGGTGAAGTTGGCACTAAATCGATCTGCCAGGATATTGGGGTTAACTATTCTTTATTACAGCAAGCCCTTTCAGCTATCAAATTGTGTTGATAACTTCAACCCTTTGCAATGTTTTTTTCCCCATAATACTACTAAAAGTTGTACAATCAGTTAGTAAAAGAGGTAGGGAAAGTGCTGGTATACAGGAAACGCAGGAGGTGTGTAAGGAAGATTACACAGGATGACAAGTTTTCCACGCATTTGTGATTGTTTGCTGTTTTCAAGGATGTGATTTATACATTTGTATGCAGGATGAGTAACAAGTGATTTTCTCATTCTGGGAACTGACATTGCCTGACCCAGCTTCTGTCCCACTTCATTATACAGTTTGGGTCCACTTTAATATAAGGCATTTATTACAATTTCACAATATGTATGTAGTTTGCAGTATGGTATACATTTACATCATTTTTACATTTTTTTTTCAAACATTAAACCTCTGTAGAATTTAAAGAATAGCTCTGTGTCAGCTCTTTCTGCAGATACCATTGCTATTTATGTAATATTTTATTCTCTTCTTTTGGCCTGGAGCAGGTCTACTTGTTTAAAATTAGCCCTATTTGTACCAGATTGTTTTTGTTGTATTTATCACAGTTATATCAGTGTTTTTGTAATTCACAAATTGCTATTTTTATGCGACAACAATAGCTTTAGTTGTCATGGCTGTGTTATAAACTTTCCAATACTTTTAACACGCTGTAACGTAGATCATCACATCACAGTGAATCAGGGTTTTCCTGTGAGATGTTTTTAATTTATTCTGTAACTTATATCCATAGTAGCAGAGATGCCAGTGACACAGCTATAGCACTTTGCTTGCAGAAATAAAGCAAATAAAGCAATAAATGAATAAATTAATTAATTAAAGCAAAAAAGTAATGACTTTCACAAAAAAAATAAATAAACACAGAAAATTAATGCTGTTTTTCAGAGTAAATGTATTTTATTAGTTTTATCGTAATATCTGAAGTATGATTTTAATTTAAAAGATTCAGGAGAAAATATGCCTGTAAGAAATGTCTTTCAGATTTTAGCCTTTAAGAAGGTATTTCTGCTTCCTTGAAAATAAACTTCCCAGAAAAGTATAATTTTCTGTGGATTTTACTTGTTAATACACTTGCTTGTTTAAAGAGGAGCATTATATCTGCTAAAGTCATTTTCTATGCCTCTGACGGACAGGAAGATGACTGAAAAACTGCAATATAAATATATACAGAGTATATAGGATACTGTAGGTTTAGGAAATGAAGTTTGTGATGAGTGGTACAAAGCTGAGTCACAAATTGAATTCTGAAATTGTACAATAAAAAAATCATGTATTACACAAAGTAGACTCCATGTATAGCACATATCCGTAATGTTTTCCATTGGTTTCAGTAGATTTTATTAATTATCTAAGATTCTTCTGATTAGGGCTTTAGGCAATTTGCACAGATTTTTATGAACAGAAAGAATCTCATAAATGTTTTCTTTCACCTTCTAAAAGTAAATTTTTATTTTCATTTTTAAGAGACAATTTATTTATTTATTATTTATTTATTTATTTGCAGTTGGTTTACCAGGATAGTCCATTGGGCCTAAAAGAACCCATTTTCAATGGAGTCCTGGGGAGAAAAGCTCCAAAAAACAGACATACAGACTAGGTACATACAATAGAAAAAGCTCCAAAAACAAACGAACAGACAAGGTACATACAATAGATTACTAAAGATAATTATACAAATGTAAAAGAGAATACAGTCATTGAATTCGCATTTGAGGTACATTTAACAATGCAATCTTATAAAAATAAAGTAAAATAAATGTGAGGTGTGTTAGGGCTTTAAAGAGGTAGAATTGCTTTGTCGTATAGAGTAGTTATTTTGTAGGGAGTATTAGTTATGTAGGCATAGTCGAATAACATATGAACGAATGGAAGATGAAGAGTACCATATTTTTATGATGGGTGGGAACAAGAGCATTCCCATTGGGACTTAAGATGTGTGTGAAGGGATTTTTTGAACATGTAATGATTAGAGATGGTACGAATGGATGGTGGGAGTGAGTTCCAAAGACGAGCTAGGTTAAAGGATAGTAGGTTTTTGCCTGGGGGACGAGTTGGTTTATGTAGTTGAGCTGATGTGGAAGTTCAAGCCAATTTAGTTTTTGGAGAGAGGAACAGTGGTGGGTGGAGGACCTGTGGCCATTAGCGAACTTGGCGATTTTGTTGTAGCAAGAGGAAAGTTGTTTTTTTTAGAGAGGACTGAAGATTAGTTAGGAGTGGCGATCCATAGAGAAGGGAGGGAATAAGAAAGGAAGAAGAGAGAGTGATTTTAGAGGTCTTTGTGAGGTATTGATTTTGACGGTAGAGCATACCTAGCTTTTGGTGGGTTTTTTTAATATTTAGCTGTAGATGGGAGTTGAAATTAATCTGGTTATCAATTTGGACACCAAGTAACTTAGTTTCGGACACCAGTTCAAGGATTGAGTTGTTTTGACTAGTAATCAGGAATGTGTTTGTATCGAAGGGAGTAGTTTTAGAGGGGGTAATTCTTTTATTTGATGGCTGTTTAAATAGGAGCTATCAATAAATCAGAAATATTTTCACTTAGTATGGTAAGATCTTGCGAACTGAGATCAATGTCAGTATGATCAAGGAAAAATAATTCTGATATTTTCATGTGCCCAGCTACATATTATTTTTATCTAACAGACTCACCAGGATTCAGAAACACACTAAATACTGTGTTTAGTGCATTATGAGGGAGCAATTCAAAGACTGCAGTAGTACAACAGTGGTAAGAAGGCTCTTAAATATAGTGCTACAGTCATCTCACTGGAGAAAGCTGCATACATATATATCACGCACAGCTAATGGAAATTAGCCATGTGCGCGCTTCTCTGCAGCTTTTCACCGAGATTAGAATACTAACTGCACTCTGCTGCAGAGGTGATCAAAAAGTGTGATAAAAGGGGCAAGCTGATCCAAAAAATCTCTAAGATTTTTTTCTGCCCTCCTTTTCCAAATTGCCCAAAAGATTTTCTTTCTCCCCATACAATTTTGGCAAAAAACAAAATAAGCAGTCTCAACAGAATTCAGGTAAAAAAGAAGTTATGTACTTACCATAATGTTCCATCTGTGTTGTCCATTTTCATTCTTCCTCAACTATTGGGTTTGGATCCAATCCTCAGATCTGACTCGGCCATTACTATAGCTTGCGGCCACCAAAAAACTCTCAAGCTCCTCCCTACCCATAATGCACCAACCCCTAACATACCTCAGATCTTTTTTGCTGGTTGACATAAGGTAAGAAATATTCCTGACATAAGAAGCCATTATCTGGACAGCAATGAGACACAGTGGTATCCTTATAATCTCTCATTCTCCCAGAAGTCCATAATGAAAACTGATGGCGGTTGATGTGCGGGGAGTTGAGGAAGAATGAAAATGAACAACTCAGATGGAACGTTATGGTAAGTACGTTATCCATTTTTATTCATTCCTCAGTTACTGAGATAGAGTTCCCAGCTACCTGAAATTCTGGTACTTTGAGCACTGTTGAATCACAGTTTGCTCTTCCCCTCGAGACCAGCTCTAGTTTGTAATGAGTGTATGAGCATTAGACAAAGTTGCAGCTGCATATATGTGGTCCATGGAATGCCTAGATAAAAATACTGACAAAGTTGCCATGGACCTAGTTGAGTGGGCTCTTAAAGGTTTTGGTAATGATATACCCAATTTATTGTAGACAAAAGATATAGAGTCAGTAAGTCATCTTACCAATATTACCTTTGTAAATGATTTATCTATTTTGAAATCCGCAAAGGAGATAAACAGTTGATCAGATTTTCTAACTCCTTTTGTTCTATCTAAGTAGAAGCATAATTGCCTATGAACATCTAACAAATGCAACATGTACTCTCCTTTGTTTTTAAATTTTTGGAAAGAAGACAGGCAGATTAATGGACTGGCTGATGTTTGATTCTAACACCACCTTAGGAAGGAAAGAAGTGTTGGTTCGTATTGTTACTCTATCTCTATGAAAAATCAAGTCGGAAGGGTTAGAGGACAATGCTTGAAGTTCAGAAATTGTACTGGCTGAGGTAATGGCCACTAGAAGGATTGTTTTCCAGGTCAGGAATTTAAGATGACACTTTGCTGCTGCTTCAAAGGAGAAATGAATTAAGGCCTGCTGTACTAAATTCAAGTCCCATGGGTCAGGGTCTTTATAAGGTGGTCTCAACAGAAGAGTGCCTCTCAAGAAAGCCTTACAAAGCTTAGATTAAGCAAGAGAAGAATTCTCAAATCCAATATGGAAGTTAGAGATTGCTGCCAAATGAACCCTAATGGTTGAGAAGCTAGCGTCTGTGTTGAAAATTGTTGCCAAAAACTCAAGGACACTTTGTACAGGGGCTGGAAAAGAGTCAATATGTCTCTAATGCATCCAAAAGCAAACCTTTTCCATTTACTTCTGTAAAGTTTCCTCATAAAATCTTTACAGGAAGAGAAAAGCATATGACGGACAGGGGATGAAAGCATAGGTTGTCTGGCTATTAAAGGAAGTAGAGAATCCATGCTGTTAGCTTTAGGTTTGAGATACCCAGGTGAACCATGTATGTTGGGTGAGACAGGATATCTGAAATCGGATCTAGAATCCAAGCTGAGTAAAGTAGGTGAGGCCAAAGAAAGGGGAACCGAATCTGTGAAGGCCAGTAAGGTGCAATGAGGATGACTTTGCTCTTCAACCTGGCAGCTTTCTGCAGAAATTTGGGGATCAAGGGAGTTGGGGATAAGCAAAGAGGAGACTTGGGGCCAGGGAACCAATCATGGAGCACAGCATTTCTTGGTGATTCCCCTGGAGGGTATTAATGGATGGTGAATATTGAGTTCTCGGAAGAAGCTTTGGATCCGATGAACTCGGATCTAATGAAGTTTCTGGAGATACGGGAGCTGGCTTTGATACAGAAGCCTTAAGATTCATCCTATGCCTCTTTTTAGGAGGTTCTGTCAATGACAGAGTGGAAGATCCAGATGGTCTTGGGGACTTTTTTGAAGTCTCCTTGGAAATAGTTTTAGGGGGTTGAGTCACAGTAATTTCTTCCGAAAAAACAGTATGCATGGTGTTTTATGAGCTTATTCTTAGAATTTGAGATACCTTGTGGGTTAAAATTATTACAAATAGAACAATCTATGTTCAGATGGTTTAGGTCTGGGCAATACACATATAACTCATTTGCATCTGAGAGCTGTAGCCTATGACAACATTTTTTACATTTCTTAAACTACGAAGGGCTTTTTCAGATATCTCTGAAAATAGAAGAAGAAAAAGGGATAGGAAGAATTTTTTTTTTAAACTAAGAACAAGTAATAAGGGCAAGGAAGGAAAATAGTACCAACAATGGTACAGAAGAGTACACCGAAAAGTGTAAGGAAAAGGTTAAATAGAGAAAGGTAAATAGAAAAAGGGAAATATGTTTTGCTACAGCATTTGTTGCATTTTGACTTTATTCTAACTGCTGCTTTTATTTAATTTAAGTAAAAGATCTGTTCTGCTGTGCTGCTTTTTACACTGTTGCTTATTTCATTTAAGGAAAAAAAGTATTTCTGCATTTTTATTCTGCATTCTGTTGCACTTCTGTTGGCTGTAGTATAGGCTGGATTCTGACCAGCTGAATCCACTCTTGTTATGGATTGAGCACTAAAAATCGGGACATATTTTCTTGGAGCAACCCCCTTGTGCCCTCATGGCAGGAAAAGTCAGTAGGACTATTTAATAATTAACATTTTACTGGTTCAGGGCTTAGTCTGAGCTTTTTCATTGGTTCAGAGCTCTATTTGAGCTTTTTCATTGGCTCAGGGCTCAGATTGAGCTTTTTTATTGGTTTCCTTGCATTTGCTTTGCTGTTGTTTGCACGTAGCACACTGCCATGTAGGGGTGGGTACCATTAGCAGTTATAGACGCAAACTTCTTGCTTGTTAAATTTCCCTTATCACAGTGTTAGTGCTCCTTCTGAGATCTCTCATGGTTCTGCTGCACTGTCAGCTAGAACACTAGGCACAGCCTCTGAGGTAGCATTACAAGTCCCACCCACTAGCCCCTCCTTATTTAGACCACTTCTCCTGTCCATCTACCTTAACTGCTCCTTCCTGTCCTGACCACATTGATTTACCTTGCACTTTGGACAGCCAATTTCCCAAAGTTTCTCCAGCCAGCTTGGTCGACATGGGCATCCTGAGGCAGTGTAGCAACTGCCTCATGTACAATGATAACCCTCTTATTCTAGTTCACAGAAATTCAAAATGTGATTGCTGCATCTATATTAAGAACCTAGAATTCATGCTCACCTGCACACTAATCAGTACATCTGACACTGAGCAGGTTGTCAGCACACACACCTCACCTCCTTCACCACCCAGACCAAGAACACACATACCTACATTTGCAGAGGTCCTCATTAAAAACCTACCTAAACATCAGAGACCTCCCAAACACAAGCACACTTCACATAATACATCCTCTGTGAAACACAGTACACACAATAGCTCACGCACCAGTATCTCACCAGAAAAGCCCTAAGGCAAAAAACAAACCCAAACATTTAGTCATAGGCAACTCCATTGTGAAACACATAGATGCCCCACTCACCAGTTTGGATAAGGAAAAGATCACAGTCACCTGTCTGTCAGGTGCCAGGATCCGCAGCATCACACATACACTCAAGTCTCTCAACAGCAGGTACTGTTATGACTCAGTCATAGTCCATGTTGGTGTGAATGACTTGAGACATACCTCATTGGACTATATGAAAAGAGACAATATTGAGCTCTCTGATTGTGTCTAAGGCAGGTATGCCCTTAGCCATAAACAGCATTTTACCTTCATCTAGGACGAAGCCTCAATACTAACAAAAAATGATTGACTTCAATAACTGGCTTAGTTTCTGGTGTTATTCTAAGGGGTCTAGTACCTATCAGCCTGGGATGACATGATCGACAGACCTCGATGCTTTGCTAGAGATGGACTTCATCCATCACCTATGGGATTTTGGTTAATGGCTAAGGCACTTGCCACCCCCATTATGCCTTTTTAGACAATGTCACAAGGACAAAACTCCCAACGTAATATGAACATCTGAAAACAAACTCAAGTTTATATTGCTCAAAGCTAGGAGTATAAATCTAAAACTGCACCCACTGGAAGCAGTCCTTACTTTGAAAGATGCAGTATAAAAACAATAAAATTCACTGGGTCCACAGCAAAACAAAATACTGAGTGTAGATATTAGGTATAAACTTTATTTTGCAACCAAACATTTCACTTAAAAGCTTTATCAAGCATAAGAATATAAAAAACAATTTAATGACCATTAGTATCACAATTTTCATAGGTGTAAATATTATACAATTTTCCAGTGACAGGATATATGAATTGGTCACTCGGGTTAATACTAATACAATGCACACATTCATTACATGTGTATGTACCGCTTCTGTTTGTGGTAATATGATTGCTGGTCTTACTAGAAAATTGTATAATATTTATAACTATGGAAATTGTGATACCAGAAATCTGGTATATCTGGCTACCTTCCAACTATGCAATGCATTTTATGGTGGAAAAACGAATACGAAACGCAAGGATCGCATAACTAGTTATCTATCGGAAATAAACAGGAAAATAGATTCTAATGCACTTTATAAACATATTTTAAATAATAATATAAATCATACTTTTAAGTTTATGATTTTATTTAGATTAAATGAAAATATATGTGGAGGTGACATAATACAACAGACTGAGTTAGACGAATTTAAATGGATTTTAAGACTTCGAGCGAGTATTTCACCAGGCTTGAATGAAACTATATCTTTAAACCTTTTATTAAACCAACTGCATCAAAGGGTTTAATTAAGATGATCATATGACTGTTTTCAAATGATCTAAATTGTCTTTGAATTGTATTTTATATTCCTATGCCTGACAAAGTTTTTAAGTGAATTGTTCTGTTACAAAATAAAGTTTATACCTAATATCTACACTCAGTATTTTGTTTTGCTGTGGACCCAATGAATTTTATTGT
The DNA here is from genome assembly GCF_019279795.1 of Protopterus annectens. Lineage (NCBI taxonomy): Eukaryota > Metazoa > Chordata > Ceratodontiformes > Protopteridae > Protopterus > Protopterus annectens. Next base: position 1,048,073,614 of record NC_056748.1, read on the forward strand.
TTTTATACGTATGTGATTTTATTTTCTTTGACATCTGTGCGGTCACAGAGACCTGGTTTAAGGCTGCAGAAAGCACCCCAGTCTTACTGGATTACAATTCCTTCCACACCTTCAAACCTCAAACTGAAGGTGTGAGAACTAAGGAACTTGGTGTATCAATATTCATAAAAGCCAAATACAACTGAAGAGTGGTTAAACAGAGATTACTCCAGGTGCAATTAACTGTTGGTAAGACTCCTCTTCAAATCATTGCCAACTATAGGACCCCCTCCATGAACCAGGACACCCACTCAGCCTATCTGGATCTACCTGAGTCGATCAAGATACAACCGAACACCCTGCTTTTGGATGACTTTAATTACCTGTCCATTGACTGAGTTAATTACACATGTATTACCAGTCCTGGACCAGCTGGTTGACATCCCAACAAGGAGCTTAAACATTCTGGATCTGGTGCTCACCAACATGGGGATCATTATGCCACCCCAAGTGTGCTGCCTTCCCTGGTGAGGTCCAACCACTAATCAGTCTCATTGGAGGTAATAAGAACACCAGAATCCCCCCCAGCATCAACTAGACTGAAAAACTTCACCACGGCCAATTACAACCTCTTACGTGATGGTATAAACAGCTTCATACCCCCTCTCCCCACTGATGAAGAGGTTACCTAAGCTGAGATATATATTAATGCTTTATACAAGCATCTATACAATTGTATTAACTCTGCTGTACCTGAAAGGAACAAAGCAAGATCCTCAAGAAAGAACAAACCCTCCTGCTGGACATCAGCCATTAACAGGCTATACAATAAGAGGAAGAAATTGCTGTCTAAGAGTAGGAAGTTACGGTCTCAAACCAGGAAGCACTCACTCCTCAACTTAAACAGGTAAATAAGACATCTTGTAAAGTCCTCTAAAGCTACTTATGAATCCAAATTAGCATCTCTATCTAAGGAAAACCATAAGGCATTCTTTAGCTACATCCAAAACCTCAAAGGAAAAACCTAGATTTGCGCAGAACTTGTAGCTAATGGTACTACATATACAGAAGCAGTGTATATAGCCAACCTGCTGGCTGACAAGTTCAGTACAAACTTCACTCTCCAGTCCCCGCGACATATAACACAAAGCAGCCCTACCACCTATCCCCCACCTACTATCTCCAAGGAGCAAATCTTAAATGCCCTCTCAAAGGCTAAACAACACAGCCTCAATGGGATCAGACAGCATCACAGACTGCTTTCTCAATATATAAAAACAGGAATTAGCAACACTGCTGGGTGCCTTGTTCAACCACAGACTTAGCATGGGTTTTGTCCCTGCTGAATGAAGAACAGCTACCACCATCTCTTTGCATAAAGGGGGTGCATCCATTTACCCCGATAACTATAGACCCATAAGCCTAACCAGTCTTATCTGCAAGGCCATGGAGAGTATCATCATGGATCTTATCAACATAGATATAGGCAATCCACAAACATTCGAACTATCATCATGGATCTTATCAACAAAGATATAGGCAATCCATAAACATTCGACCTATCATCATGGATCTTATCAACAAAGATATAGGCAATCCACAAACATTCGACCTATCATCATGGATCTTATCAACAAAGATATAGACAATCCCCAAACACTCGACCATACCCAGTTTGGCTTCATCAAAGGGAGATTGTGCCTGTTAAACTTGGTGGACTTCTTTGACACAGTCACCAAAGCCCTTGATGAAGGTAAAACTGTGCATACGCCCTACCTGGACGTAGCCAAGGCCTTTTACACCATCCCTGACTCAGGCATTATTGATAAACTCACCCAGCTAGGTATCAACCCATATATTGTCAGGTGGTTTGCAAACTGGCTCACCAATAGAACTCATACAGTCAAAATGGGAAACTCTACCTCCTCCAGCAGACCAGTAACCAGTGGTATACCACAGGGGTCTGTTCTGGGGCCCCTAATGTTCAGAATATACTCTGACGTACAGGCAAAAACTAAAGGTCTGTGGCTGACAAAGTTTGCAGATGACTGCAAACTAGGAGTAGCCATTCGGTTCCCTAATGATGTCAATATCCTGCAAGAAGGACTTACACAGACTAATGACTGGTGCCAAAGTCATGGACTTACACTCAGTGCAAAAAAATGCATTATCATCCATTTCAGCAAGGGTGATGTTCTCCATAAATAGCTATACCTTAAGCACGCAATCACTGGTGAGAGACCTGGGAGCGCAGGTAGATAGCAACCTTACCTTTGATCACCATGTCTCCACAGTAGTAAGAAGAGCATTTTATCTTGCTCACCTCATAATTAAGGGCATTGCCTCCAGAAAAAAAGAGGTTATAACTCCCTTGTACTCTTACCTTATCAGGCCAAAAATAGAGTATAATGCTCCCTTTGATATATACCTCTCTAAGAACCTGCAGAAACTGGAGAGACCGCACAGGTTTCTTACAAAGAAAATTCAAGGTCTCCAGCACATGTCATATGCGGACAGACTGAAATCACTGTCGCTTTACTCTGTGTCGTACAGACTGCTCAGAGGTGATCTGTGTCTTGCACATAAGGCAATATCTGACCCTGCCGTAATGGAAATGCTACACATTCGCAAGTCAAACGCTACACATGTCGCACGCTCAAGGGACGTTAACCTGGTATGTGACATCAACAGAACTTGCTGGTGGGACAAAGTTATATCACAGAGGTTACCTCATCTCTGGAACAGACTGCCAATTCATGTTAAGCGGAGACCTTCATTGACTCTATTTAAGCATAATTTGAACATTTGGATGGGAAACCATAAATTCGCCCTAGGGTTCCACCTGTGTCCTTCTTAGATATGGGTAATAGGTGCTGGTTTAGTGTCTACCTGTAACAGACACTCTTGGGAACAAGGGTTAACTTGACTAGGCTTGTAAGGGCCCTAGGGCCATTAGACTAGTAGCCTCCAATGATCCTATGATCATATTTTCGAAAATACCAGTCATGGTATATATAATGGATACAATAAGTGTAAGAAAAAAATTATGTGTATATACATATATATATATATATATATATATATATATATATATATATATATATATATATATATATATATATATATATATATATATTCACACACATATGGAAAAAATAACCAAGGAAAATACACGTATCTGAAAATAAGCTTGAGAGGTCAAATGACCATGTCTATTTCGCAAAAGAGGCAAATGAGTTCTGAAGTATGTTAGGGGTTGGTGCATTATGGGTAGGGAGGAGGTCAAAAGCTTTATGGTGGCCACAAGCTATACTAACAGCGAGTGGGATCTGAAGATTGGATCCAAACCCAATAGTTGAGGAATGAATGAAAATTGACAACATCAGATGAGATGTTTAAGAAGAAGTGGCAAGGAGTTTCCAAAAAGAAGTCTCAAACTTCCCGAAACCAAGGACATGCTAAGAAGTCTGAATGACTATTCAAGAGACCTTGTGACACCCACCCCCCTCTAGCCCTCCTTCTCTTCCAGAAAGTCTGAATCTTCATTTTTCTCTTTGGCAACAGATGTTTCAGACAAATGGGTTCTGAAAATCATCATTCAACAGGGTTACACATGACAGTGGGAGGAAATTCCTCCTTTCCAGAAGGTCATTCCTCATCCTGCAGATCAGACTGTTTTGTATCCACCTGTTCTTCATTGCATACTCTCCTAAGAAGTTATAGAACCAGTTCCTCCTTCCTGAGTGAGAAAGGGGTTTTATTCAAGGATAGTCCTAGTCCCAAATAAAGAAAACACTTGGACACCAGGTCTGAATCTTTCTTTCCTAAACCTGTTTGTGAAGCTGCCAAAATTTAAAATGATGTGACTTCACAACTTGTTGCCTCTTCTTCCTCTTTCAAGTGTCTTGGTAATACTAGACTTAAAATATGCTAATCATCACATTCCTATTGATCCAAACTTCAGGCATTTCTTAAGGTTTTGTGTGTCTGGATCACATTATCAGTTTTCTGCCTTACCTTTTGAACCACCCACTGCACCAAGAGTGTTCACAAAGTGTCTAGCTCCAGGTATAGCTAATTGCAGGTTACAGGGTGTGTACATTTTTCTGTATTTGGATGACTTGCTTATCTTTGTAGAGTATTTTTCAAAATGTCAGAAATCTCTCTTCCTCTCTCTCTGTCTCTCTTGGGTGAGAGACCTCTGCACAAGCTGAGATTCCAAGAGAACATTCAAAAGTCTTTCTTGACTCCTGCACACAAGATTGTGTTTCTGAAAAGTCAACTAAAAGCCTCAGTTCAAAGCTCATTTCTTCCATAGGAAAAAAAAATAGATCTTTATTTAGATCTATTTCTAAGTTTTTTCCACTCAAACTTCAGTCACTGTGAGGGAATACCTCCAGATTTTTGGTCTCATGGCATCTATAGTTCTCATGATACCCCTGGCAAGACTCCACATGATAAAGATACAGTGGTATCTTAAATATCTTTGGTCCCACACCCTTTATCTTTTCAGATCCCAGGAATGGGTTTGTCAGAAGAGTAATCACTTGGTGGAGGCAACAGATATCCCTAAATCAAGGTCTCCCCTTCTAACTTCCTGCTACAAAGCAGTCAGTCACCATAGATGCTTCAGACTTTGCTTGTGGTACAATTTCAGGAGAGATAAAAGTACAGGGAATGTCGGACATCAAGAACAGATGCAAGCACATAAATGTCAAGGAGGTGCTTGCTCTGATCAAGGCACTCAATTCTCTGAACCATCTTTGGTCCACTGGATCTCCTCAAGTGGTTACAGACAATACTACAGTGATGTGGTACTTACACAAGCAAGGTGGATCCAGGACACACCTCCTTTGTAGACTAGCCATGTTAGCTTGGGATATAGCTTCACAGTACAATCTCACTCTACAAGCATCTGACATTTCATCAGAGCAAAATTGTGTAACAATCAAACTGAGTAGAACCAGGGCAAACCTTCATGAATGGAAACTAGATCTGGAGGTCTTCCAAGAATTATTCCATCTGTGGGTAGTTCCTCAAGTAGACCACTTTGCCTCCTCTCTGAGCGATCAATTAGCAAAATTCTGTTCCAAAACTCCATGTAAGAAGGCCTGGAAAACAGATGCCTTTTCTTTTCTTTGGACAGGAATGTTCCAGTAGGCCTTTCACTAATATCCAGGGTACTTCTGAAGATTCAGAAGGAATCCTCTAAGGTCATTGTGGTGACTCTCTTCTGGCCCAAGCAAACATGGTTCTCCCTTCTTTTTGAAATGGCCAGTGGCAATTACCACAAGCTTCTTCACAGAATGGATCTATTAACACAAAAATAGGTGTGTTTGATGCATCCCAACATCCATCATCTTTAATTGACTGCCTGGATAATAGGGTCTTAATTCCTTTTACACACCTGTTTTTCGAGGAAGTGCATCAGGTACTAATGGTGCCAAGAAAGCCTGCTACTACAAAATCATATATTAGCAAATGGAAAAGGTTTTCTAGTTACTGCCAAAAAAAAGTTATGTTCTTACCATAACGTTCCATGTGAGTTGTTCATCTCGCCTTTGTTCTTTACACATGGTTCGAGACGATCCATCGGCTCCGAGTCGGCCACTTTCCAAGCTCAAGATCTTTGAGTAGCTCAAGGCACAGTCCCTATCCCATGATGCTCTCCTACCAACCCCAGATCTAGTTTGCTGAACCAGCAAGAAAAAAACACACTAAGAAACCAAATTACAACATGTATATAGTGCATAACTATTTACAATAGCTAAACAATAATCTGGCTGGAAAGAAGGGCACTAGCAAGACCAACCAGACCACCAGTCATACTCGTTGTTCCAGAACCTGGAGGGGGAAGGTGGGAGGGAGTGTAAGAACAAAGGCGAGATGAACAACTCACATGGAACGTTATGGTAAGAACATAACTTCTTTATGTGAAGTTGTTCAATCTCGCCGTTTGTTCTTTACACGTGGGTAGCATCCCAAGCACCCTAATCCTGGGCGGCTCATGGGAGCACATTCCTGAGAATGGTGGAACCAAAGGAAGCCCTGTCCCTGGAGGCCCTGCCCACTTTGTAATGAGTGATAAACTATGAGGTTTGGACCAAGTAGCAGCTGCACAAATGGTGTCCAAAGGTAGACGGGCTGCGTGGGCTAAAGACGTAGAAACAGCCCTGGTAGAATGAGCTTTCCCCTCACGTTCTAAAGGTTGTTTAGCTGAAGAATATACAAATTTTATACAATCAGGAATCCATTTGGACAATGTAAATTTGGATACCGAAAAACCTTTCTTATTGCCTGCATTGGAAACAAATAGTTGATTAGATTTCCAAAATTCTTTTGTTCTGTCCTAATAAAACCTCAATTGTCTGTGAACATCAAGCTTATGTAACATGCACTCCACTCTATTAGCATGATGTCTGAAAAAAGTAGGAAGGTCAATAGACTGGTTCAAGTTTGCCTCGGAGCAGACCTTAGGGAGAAAGGTTGGATTTGTTCTTAAAGACACTCTGCCGGGGTAAAAGACTACATATGGAGGCCTGATAGAAAGTGCTTGTAGTTCAGAAACTCTACGCGCCAAAGTAATAGCCACCAGGAAAATTGTCTTCCAAGAAAGGAACTTCAAAGGACAAGATGATGCAGGCTCAAAAGGGGGAAGAATGAGTTGAGATACAATCAGATTCAGATTCCAGGAAGTAACAGAATGTCTGATAGGTGGCCTAAGGTGAGGAGTTCCTTTCAAAAAGGCTTTTCATAATCTGTGGGACATAATGTTAGAACCACTGCATCCCACATGGAAGTTAGATATGGCAGCTAATTGAACCCTTATCGTAGAAGCTGCCGCACCATCGTGAAAGAGCAAAGTCAAGAATTCCAGAATACTATGAATAGTTGCGACATAGGGATCAATACCATGCTGAGAAGCCCAATGAACAAATCGCTTCCATTTGCTGTTGTAAAGTTTCCTGGTATAGACTTTGTGAGAGGAAACTAAAATATGTTAAACCGCTGGAGACAAATCATGTGACCTGGCTAGGTTGGGAAGTGGAGCAGCCAAGCTGTCAGTTTGAGGGAGACAAGAGAGGGATGAAGAACACCAGACGAATGAGTCAAAAGGTCTGGCACTGGGTCCAGAACCCAAGGTTCTTCCACTTGGTATTGCTGTAGGAAGGGGAACCATATCTGCCAAGGCCAAAACAGGGCTAATAGAATAACAGTCCTTCCCAGGCTTTTGGCTTTCTGTAAGAATATGGGGAATCAGAGGGATTGGAGGGAAGGCATAAAGGAGACCCGAGGGCCAATCGTGTACGAGTGAGTCCCTTGGGCTGTCCCCTGGTGGAGGGTACAGGGCAAAGTAGCTTCTGCATTTGGCTTTCATTGGGGATGCAAAAAGGTTGCAGCAAGGCTGGCCCCAACTGCGGAATATCCTTTCCGCCACTCGTTCTTTGAGGGACCACTCGCGAGGCAACAGAATGGCTCTGCTCAGTTTGTCCGCTACCACGTTGGATGACCCGGGTATGTGCATTGCTATCAGAAAGCGCCCGGTGGATACAGCCCACTGCCAAACTCTCAGGGCCTCTCGGCATAAGGGGTAAGACTTGGTTCCCCCTTGCTTGTTGATGTACCAGACTACCGACATGTTGTCTGTATTGCAATCATCTCTCGAGGTAGAGAGTCGTGAAAGTGTTGCAACTCTAGAAACACCACTCTCAACTCTAGGACATTGATGTGCAAATGAGATTCCATGTCTGACCAAGTGCTTTGGACAGTCCTTCCCTGAAACAGCCCCCCCCCCACCCTATCAGGGAAGCATCCGTGGTCACCGTGGCTGTGGGAGGGGGAAGTACAAATGGGCGACCTACAGTAACTTGGTGGCTGTTCATCCACCAAAGAAGGTCCTTTTTGCAAGCATTTGTCAGAAGAATCTTGTGTGTCATTGGAAGCTGTTGATAAGACCACTTTGTGAATAGTAACCACTGGAGTACCCTCATGTGCATTCTTCCCAGAGGAACCGCTATGAGTGTCGCTGCCATGGTGACTAACAGCTTCAGAACCTTGAGGCAATCTGACCAGGGAAGTGGTGGTGTCCAGATCTGCTCCTGTAAAGGAAATATGCTGCAACGGCAATAAAGCAGATTTTTCGAAATTTAAGGTTATGCCCAACCTGGAACACAGGTTGATAGTGTAATCTCTGGTGCAAATCAGTTGATGCCTGGTGGTGGCGGTGAGGAGCCAGTCATCCAGATATGGAAACACCCAGAATCCTAAACGTCTCAGGTGAGACATGACCACTGCCATACATTTGGTGAACACTCTGGGGGCTGTGGTGAGACCAAAGGGCAGAGCTTGGAATTGGTAGTGACTGGCCCCCAGCCGGAAATGCAAGTGATCTCTGGATAGCCTGGCCATTTTGATGTTGTAGCACGGATCCTTGAGATCTATAGAGCACATCCAATCGCCAGTTTCGAGAAACAGAAGTATCAATTGAAGTGTGACCATCCAGAACTTTTCCTTTCTGACAAAGGTGTTTAGTTTGCTGAGGTCTAAGATGGGCCTCCAGTCCCCTGTTTTCTTTGGAACTAAAAAGAACCTGGAGTAAGTTCCGGATCCTATCTGGTCCGCCGGGACTGGCTAAATGACTCTTTTTTCTAGCAGCCTTTGAATTTCTATGGCTGCTAGATTCCACAGACTAGGTGGAACGTCTGGGATTCTTGACGAATGGAAGGGGATTCTGAAAAGGGAATGATGTAACCTCTGGTAACTATGCTTTTTACCCAAGAATCTGATGTATTTCCTAGCCAGGCGTCTGGGTATAAAGCTAAGCGACCCCCGACTGCCTCCAGAGCAGGACGGTCGGGCCTCCTCTCAGGAATGCTAATAGGGCTTGCCAAGGAACTGCTCCCTGTCATCCTGGTTCTGCGGACCCCCTCTGCCGTCTGGGCGGCATCTACCATTATACCCCACTCCTCTGCCCCTGGAGGGGGGTTCACTACGAGTGTTCTGGAAAGCTCCTTGGGACTTTCGGAACCACGTTTTTCCACCTTTCTGCCCTTTGGGGTATGGTCTAGTGGGGGTGGAAAAACGGACTCCTACGGCAGATAGAGTCTTTCCTTCCTGCTCACACTTAGTGAGTGTCTCCTTGACTTTAGGCCCAAACAAGGAAGAGCCATCGAATGGGGTATTAACAAAGGAAGACTTGAAGGCTTCCGCAAAGGAGCATAAGCGCATCCAGAATTGTCTATACAGAGCTATCGCTGAACCTGCTGCCCGGCTCGATCCATCAGCTGCATAAGAAGTGAACCGCATGGATGAGTTCACAACAGAATTAAGGGTGTTAAGCTGTGCCGTCACTTTCTCAGAAACAGCATCATCTGTTTTGCCCTGTAGAGTATCTCCAAGCTCTTTGAGGAGATCTCGTTGAAGACGGGTAAAGTGAGTTAAATAGTTAAGTGATCTCACTGCAAATATCGCAGAACTAAAGATGCGTTTCCCGTATCTGTCCATCATCCTAGAGTCTTTATTAGGAGAATGAACAGAAGAAGAGGTTTGTGACATCTCTTTCTTGGTGGCCGCCGCCACCACCATGGCATCAACGGGGACTCCCTTTGTAAGAAAAGACCTGTCTTGTGGGGAGGTAATAAATTTGTTGGGCCTCTGAGGGACCGGTTCCATGGAATCAGGAGACTTCAACACCCTTCGAGTGACCAAGTCCATTAATTCGTCAAAGGGCGGAGTAACCCAGGAGGTGGAAGGTTGCGACTCAGAGGTCTTCAGAAGCACTGACTCATCCTCAGTAGGGGTAAGGGACTGCCAGTCACCCCTCTGCCTTAATATTTCCAGGATGTCTGCAAATGAGACATCCTCAGAGGAGGACCATGGGGACCCTTCTGATTCCTCTAAGTCGGTGTCTGATGTTAAGGATTCCTGAGGGGAATCCAAATACCTCCTCTTGCACAGTCTCTTTCTAGGGACTTCATCAGTGGGGGCATCTGGTGAAGTCTCAATCAAGCAGGGGTCACCCAATGGGGTTCCCTGAGGCTCTGGGTCTCGATGCTTGGTAGGGACCTGCAGTGTAGGGACAGAACGTGGCCCTTTAGGGGAGGAAGAGGAAAGATCCGAAGAGATAAGGGTCTTTGCAGACATGACCCTCCTCATGGCATCGAAGGTACCTGTTTCCCAATCCAAGAAGTCCGCCGGTTCCAAAGAAGATGGCAGCCTCCCAGGGGCTGAGACCACGGGCTCCAAACCAGAGGAGGGAGCCGAGCTCATCTGCGCCGAAGCCCCGAGAGGGAGAGTCAGAACTGAAGCGTCGGTTCGACTCTCTCCCTCGGAACCAGCAAATATCAGATCCCTGATAAACAATAATGTCAATAAAGTAAAAAACAAACACTAAGAACTCCTAGAAAGTTCAGATCCCTGAACTGCAATTGACTACAAGAATTATTTTATAAGGTTTTGACACAAAAACGTTCAGATACAACAAATCTAAGCACCTATGAACAATAAGAGGAAAGGGAATTAAATTTGACAGAGCCCTGTCAAGTAAAACGCAACTAAAGAAAGGCTAAAGGCCTAGGAGCAACTGCTCTGAATTAGAAAGACAAAAAAATACTATACAGTTAACTCACTGAACAACAATTACGAGAAATATGAAAAGTCTCACAAATATCAGATCCCTGATAGCTAAATAAGTAATTATATATTCTTCTAAGAAGAAAAAAAGGTTACTGGCCCAAGCTTCCTCTGAAGATCGTGCGATCCGTTGCAGCGGCAAACTAGATCTGGGGTTGGTAGGAGAGCATCATGGGATAGGGACTGTGCCTCGAGCTACTCAAAGATCTTGAGCTTGGAAAGCGGCTGACTCAGAGCCGATGGATCGACTCCGAACCACGTGTAAAGAACAAACGGCGAGATTGAACAACTTCACATCATAATATTTGTGTAAGTTACTATACTATGGTCTTTCTTATTCTTCTCTCAAGGTTCATTTATCTGCTATGGATACTCCTATTTCAAGGCAGTTGCATGTCAAAATGTTCTTGAAAGGGGTTTTGCATAAGAGGCCTCTAAGTAAACCGGTGGCCCTTCCTTGGGATCTTAATTTTGTGTTAAAGTAACTAATACTTGCTCCATTTGAACCAGCTAATCTGCCTGACTTGGGGTTCTTAACATGGAATACAGGTTTTATTGACTACTCTGCCCTCTGAAAGAGGGTATCTGAGTTGCAATCTCTTATAGTGAGTCAACACTACCTCATTTTCCACAAGGAAAGGGTTTCTTCCTTCTTTTATGCCTAAAGTGGTATCTGAGTTTACTTTAAGTCAAACTATCCATCTCTCAATTTTCTTTCCTGAACCTAAAAATGAGAGAAGAGGATACTCCATACCTTGGATGTCCACACACAACTTAGCTTCTGTGCTGACAGAAGTAAATCTTTTAGATCATCAGATCAGTTGCTTGTTTCATGTGAATGTAAAAGGATGGGACAACCAGTGTCAAAACAAACTATTTCCAAATGGTTGTATAAGGCTATCATTTTTCATTATTCTTACCATGACAAATCTATTCCTGGCAGGGTCAAACCTACACTACAAGGACCTTGGCTTCTGCTAAGACTTTTTGGAAAGGCTTGTATTCTAGAAGTAGTCTGCAAGCTGCTACTTGGTCCTCTGTACATACTTTTACAAAGCACTATGAAATGGATTTCTTCTCTAGTTCTAGAGCATGCTTTGCTAGGACCATTCTCTAGGACCATTCTCCAGGAACTCCTGAATCCTTCTCCTTCCACCTCCCAAATATAGTTAGCTATGGTAAGCTACCCAAACAACTAAGGCTACTGCAGCATTGATCAATATGAAGAACATAGTACAGTTGTGTAAGATGAACTTACCATAACAATAGATGTTCAAATGATCACTGCTGGAGTAACCATTCCCTCCCTCCATCCCCCTTGTTTTTTGGTCCATTTTATGCCAGGGTGTGGACATTTATTTTTTGTTATTCCTATCCTTATCCTTTCAGGGCTCAGCCTCCCTCTCTCTGCTGGTGGGAAAGCTCTGAAGGACTTTGCACCCAAACTTGTCTTTTTGACAGCTCAGCCTGAGCTGCTTAACAGAGTGGGTGCATGGAAGGTGCCCTTAAGCTTTGGAAGCTGGTCGGCTGTTATATCCTAGGTGGGATATAACCCATATAGCTAAGGTTACTACAGCATTGATCATTCAAATATCTACTTTTATAGTAAGTCAACTTACACAACTGTGTATACTGATATACAGAATGACTTTTATTTTCACATTAAATAGATACCTTCTTTTTTTAAATGATTGACATTTGTTTGTTAATAAATGGATGAAAGTATTTATCTTTCTTACGTCTATTTTGCAAAAGAAGTAGAAGGCAAAAATAACTATTTTTGTATTTTCATATAGAACTGTTTCTGTGAAATGACTTTTTTAAGTTTAAAAGTTATTTATATTTATTTTATAAAAAACTAAAAACATTTTAGAACTTCAATTGCTGATACAGAATCACTTACAATGGTATAGGACCATTGAGCAGTGAGTGAGTACCATTGCCATCTCCCAGGAAGAGGGTATCCTGTCTGGCTAGGGTGGCTTTTTCCATCCTGTATTTGTGTTTTCTCTTGCTGCTGCAATTTTCTTCCCACCTCCCAAAATATACAGAAGGTTGATTATTGATTTCTGAAATTGTCAGGCATGGTATGCATGTAGTGCGTGCGTGTGTGTGTGTGTGTGTGTGTGTGTGTGTGTGTGTGTGTGTGTGTGTGTGTGTGTGTGTGTGTGTGTGTATGCACATGCTCATGAATATGTGCATTCTGTGACAGACCTCTGTCCTGTCTAGAAGGAGCTTCAAATAATTTAATTCACTGGCTGCTTGGATAGACTCCAGTAAGCCACAGCCCTGTAAAAGATGAAGTAGGTTACTGGAAAAATGGATGGATAGTTGAAAGGTTATATAAATTAGGAATCCAGAAGAAAGACTATGTGTCTGTGCAGCTCAAAATAGTAAAAAAATGTTAATACCAAAAGAAGAGCTCACAGTTTGCTCGTTTTCTGTTGTTATATAAAAGAAATTGCACTTTGTTCATCTGCTTTTACTGTATTTGTGTTTCTTACTACTTTATTGCATTTATTCTGCTGCATTTATTACTGCTTGTTAGTGACCTGATTAAATTGTAACTGTTATTCTAATCCTTTGGTTGAAGAACTTGGGCTTCAGACCATTTGTTTTACATTAAGAAGATTTGTGGTCTGTACTGTTGTGGCAGGACAGGTAGCTTTCATCCTTCTAAGTTGGGAGTTGCTGATTGAAGGCTTAGTGTCTGTTATTCTAAAAGTGTATTAGTTCTGGTTTAAGCACTTGGGCTTCGGGCCAGTTATTTTACATTAAGAAGGTGTGGTCTGCACTCTTGTGGGAGGAGAGGCTAGATTCTGCCCTTCTGAGATGGGAGTTTCTGGTTAAAGGCTTATTTTGCCTGCTTATTTGAACTGTTTCCTTCTGAAATTGGTACGCCTTGTTTGCTGTAGCATAGACTAAATTCAGACCAGCTGAATCTAACTTTGTTTGTATAACTTGAGCACTAATCCAGACCATCTTTTTTTGGAGAAGGTTCCCCTGCACCCTAGTGACAGGAGTATGCAGTTAGAACTTGTCTGATCGAAGACTGCTGGAACAGGGCTCAGTTTTTAGCTTTTTATTGGTTAACTGATTTAAATCAGTTTGCTCATTTGCTACTGTTATATTAAAAAAAAAAAATACACTTCATGCACCACCGCTTAGCTAGGGTTAAAGTATTCCCGGCACCATACAGTCTGCTCTTCAAAATTTCCCTTAGTAACAGCCAGTTTTTTTATAGTTTTAGCACTCAAATCTGTTTCTTTGAGCTCAGCACTTGTTCAGAACTCATTGTAAGTACTAAGTAAGCTACAAATTACTACAACACTCAACTTTCCTCACTTGTCTAGAGGAAAACGTTCTTTAGTACTTAATAAATAAGCATCTATCCAGGCATGTCTAAAGGTCAGCTGCCGGTGTTTTCTCCTGTCTTCCTGATGAATCTGGGCCTCTTGGGGCAATGCAGCAATTGCCTCATGTACACAGACAACTCTCTCCTCCTACCACTCAACACTACAACCTGTGAGAGATACACTTAAATAGCCAAACTGGAAGCAAAGCTCTCTTCACCCAAGACTGGACTAGACAGTCAAGAAGAGAAGGTAAACACTTGCACCACACCACACTTATCACATAGTCCCTGAAAACCTATACCACCAAAACACACACAAAGCAACACAAAGCACACACCTACATTCCCGGAGGCTCTCAATAAAAATCCTCTCAAGCAACAGAGACCTCCAAAGCAGAAACGTAAGCAACCTCCACCCCCCAACACAACCCAAATGACACACAGCCCACAAACTCAGTGTGCCACTCAACAAGCATAACAATGTACCCAACATTCTAGTCATAGGTGACCCTATAGTCAGGCACACTGATGTTCCACTCACCAGGCTAAACAAGGAAAAAGTTACTGTCAGCTGCCTGTCAGGTCCCAGGATCCGCCACATAACGCATGCACTCAGGTCACTCCACAACAAGTACAAATATGACTATGACATTGTTTATGCTGGTGAGAATGACCTGAGATGTACATTCCTGGACTACATGAAAAGAGACATGGAGGAGCTCTCCGATATTGTAGCCCAGGCAGGTATGATCCGAGCCCTAAGTAGCATCCTGCCATCACCCAGAATGATAACACAGTACAAGGACAAAATGATCGACTTCAACAACTGGCTAAGCTTCTGGTGTCATTATAAGGGGATCCAGTAGCTGTCTGCCTGGGATGACATGATCAACAGACCATAATGCTTTGCCAGAGATGGCCTACACCTGTCGACCTTGGGATTCCAGATACTGGCTAAGGCTCTTGCCACCCCTATAGTGCCTTTTTTAGGCAAAGTTCTAATGACAAATTCACCACTGTAACAGGTACAAGCAAGCAAAATCTGAGGGTAATGCTACTCAATGCTAAAAATCTAAACCTCAAAAATGCATTCACTCGAGGCACTCCTTAAAATAGAGAACATCGACATCTGTGCAGTGACAGAGACTTACCAGGCTATAATTCATACCACACCTTTTGTCCACCTAACCGGGACTGAAACACTAAAGGCAGAGGCGTGTCCATATTCATTAAGGATATCCACACCTCCAGGCTAGTTGCTCAGCATAATGCATCCGAGATTATCCAAGTGCAACTAACTCTGGGCAAGACCGCAGTCCAAATTGTAACTTGCTACAGATCCCCTCATTTCTTGATACACTGGAAAATATTACGGTACAACCCAACACCCTAATAATGGGCGATTTCAACTACCCCACCATTAACTGGGAAAACTACTCATGTACCAACTCTTTTGCTCAATGTTTTCTGGAATTCATAAATTCCAACGCCTTGGATCGAATTATCCACACCCCCACCAGGGGCAGCAATATCTAGACCTGGTCATTACCAACATGGGTGACCGGTTTTCCACACCAGAGGTCAATATCTCATTGGTCAGATCCAACCAGAAGCTAATCTCCCTAGACATCCACATCCCGCCCCCATCCCCCATTAGGGAAACCACTGTAAAAAATTTCTCAAAAGCCAACTTCACACATTTTAAGACAGAAGTGGCAAACTTCACGACACCCATGTAGATGGACAATAGAGGTACGACTGATGAATCCTACACAAATGCACTTTATAAGCACTTACACAAGTGCATGGATTGTGCTATCCCTAACAGAACCAAGATGCTATCCTCCAAAAAAGGGAAGCCAATCTGGTGGTCTCCTGCCATAAACGAACTCTACAACAGAAGAAAGAAACCGTTGCAAAAAAGAATAAAATCCCATGATTGGAGGAACTTCCTGGTCAGCCTCAGTAAGAAGCTGAGAGCCCTCATAATATCTTCTAAAGCTAGTTACGAAAACAAAATCACCACTGATTCTAAAGACAACCACAAAGCATTCTATAGCTATGTCAAGAATCTCAATGGCAACACTCAGATCTCTTCTGAGTTACAGCACAATGGCACTAAATATACAGAGCCAACTGATATTGCCAACATCCTGGCAGATAGGTTCAGTGCTAACTTTACCCGCCTCTCACACCCTAAAGGGCCCATCTCTATACTGGAAGAATGCAAAGTTCCTGTAATCACAGCTGCACAGGTAAAAACCATACTCTCCAAAGCCAAGAACACAGCATCCATGGGACCTGATAACATCCCAGGCTGCATTCTACATGAACTACAGAATGAACTGAGACCCCACCTAAGCACCATGTTCAATCATAGCCTCACCTCAGGCTTTGTGCCCATTGAATGGCACACAGCGATGGTTATCCCACTCCACAAAGGGGGAGCCACCATGGACCCTGGGAACTACCGCCCCATTAGCCTAATGAGCCTGGTCTGCATCATCATGGAACTTATAAACAAAGGCATTAGTAGTCTCCAAACTCTGGACCCCACCCTATGGGTTTGTAAAAGGCAGATCATGTCTCCTAAACCTGATAGACTTCTTTGAAGCAGTCACCAAAGCCGAAGACGAGAGTAAGGTGGTTCACACAGCCTATCTAGATCTTGCCAAGGCTTTTGACACCATCCACCACTCTGGAATTATAGATAAACCCGCTAAACTAGGTATAAATAACTATGTCACAAGATGGATTGCCAATTGGCTCTCTGACAGAACCCACACTGTGAAAGCAGCAGACTCCAAATCTGACTTCAGACCAGTGACAAGTGGAGTACCACAGGGTTCAGTCCTGAGTCCTCTCCTGTTTGGTATCTAATTTTCTGAAGTACAGGCTAACACAGAAGGTCTTTGGCTAACGAAGTTTGCAGATGACTACAAACTAGTAGCCATAATCAAAACTCCTAGCAATGTGGACATCCTACAAAAGGGCCTCACTGAGACAGATGCCTGGTGTCAAAGCCATGCCCTCAAGCTCAATGCCAAAAAGTGCATTGTCATCCCCTTTGGTAAAAACTCTGTACCCATGAGCTACCACATAGGCGGTAGTCTACTTAACACCGAAAGTGTGACAAGAGACCTTGGGACACAGGTGGACAGTAGTCTTTCCTTTGATAATCACATTGCCACAGTAGTCAGGAAATCCTTCTATGTGGCACACCTCATCACAAAAGGTTTCTCATCCAGGAAAAAAGAGGTCATTGTTCCCCTCTGCTCGTCACTCATTTGACCCATTACAGAGAACAACACCCCTTTTGGTATGTACCTCACATGACATCTACAACAACTAGAAAGGCCACAGAAATACCTCAAAAAGAGGATTACCGGCCTTAAACAGATGCCCTACGCAGACTGTCTCAAAAAATCTCCAGCTTTACTCCATCACATATCGCCTACTTAGAGGTGATCTCTGCTTAACATACAAAGCTATGTCAAACTCAGAGCTGTTGGACATGCTCCACTTAAAGAAATCCCAATCCCTCCGAGCTACACGCTCTAGTGACCTAAACCTTGTCACCACAATAAACAGAACATGCTGGAGGGATAGATTCCTGTCCCAGAGACTCCCCATACTCTGGAACAAACTACCTATCTATTTCAAACAAAGCTCCTCATTAGCACTCTTCAAGAAAAATCTTGATGATTGGATAGAAAGCAGGAAATTCACCCTGGGATCACCTTTGTGGCTCTGCTTGACAGGGGCACAGTAAAATACTTTTCTTGGGTGGCGAAAGCCAGGGTACCTTTTTGGCTAGGCTTATATAGGCCCTAGGGCCAATAGCCTAGTACCTACCTATGAACATAGTGTAGAAAACCCAGGGAGAATAGACTAGGTAGCAGTAAGCCACATGATCCTTTCATATAAACATCCACTGGTATCAAAAGTTAAAACAAAAAGTGCACTTAAATAAAAAAAACAAAACAACACTGAATAATGTAACAACATCAAATTAATAACGGGTTAAGAGCTTCCATGCAGACATTCAATACAGTTTATATAATTAATTGGTCAGGTCATTTGACCCACTATATACAATCATAAAAAATCAATTAATTACTTCAAAATGTCAAAAAAAAAATTAAAATTAAAAAAATCAACATTAAAAAAATGCACATGGAATATAATCAAAGGGTAAAGCAAACAAAATGTTTTCAGAATTATGTTGTACCTAAAATCATAATTAATTCATCTGTGTCTACCAATGGTAATACAAATCTATTCTTTTCGACTTGTGTGTTTATCTAACTATAATTTAATGGCTCTAAGTTTTAGATCTGGTAGAAGTGAAATCTGTTAAGTACAGGAAAATTAGAGGCATTCAACCTTAATTGTCATATTAGTTCTCTATACTTGTGTATAGTTTCTCATTGACCTTCCTGTTAGTTGTGCAATACAGTTTCTAGAATACCAACCCTGAAGTTTGTAAAGTTGGTACAACTTAAAGCATGTTTATATAGGGAACTATTTATATTCTTTCTCAATATGTCGTAATTATGTTCATAGAGTCTTCTACAGAAATGTCTCTCAGTATTGCCTACATAGAAACTTGTGCAAGTGGAGCAAACTGCTACACATATACTACCCAAACGGTAGCACATTTTCCCTTAGGTAGGGAAACTTTAAGGTTGTTTGGGCTTTTTTAGAGAAATCCATTTGCCTTCGAAAACAGAAAAACACTGACTACATGTTCTGCAGCTTTATGTGCCTAGTAATAACCTATTCTTATGTAGGCGGTCTTGTTTTTTAACTAACCCTTTAATATTTTTCCTGTTTTATAAATAAATTCTGGTGTCTCACCTATCAGTTTAAATAGTTCAAAATCAATTTTAAAAATATTCCAGTTATTCTTCACTATATTTTTGATCTGGGCGTTTTTTTTCTGGCTATACTGCTCAGACAAGCTCCACGTGGGTTTACAGAGTGGTCCTAGCAGCAAGGAACTCGAAAAAGCGACTACCTTCTGGATTTAAGTATCTTTGCTTTTTTTCACTGAAAATAGCTTCTGCTGCTTACTTTGAACTAGCCTGAACTGTTTTTTTAATGATTACTGCATTTATTTTAAAATCTGCACTTAAAGTTACATTTAGTCGAATTTAATCGAAAGTTTGCTTGTTTGTTTGTTTAATTTAACTGTGGAGGCTGCCCACTAAAGTGTGCTAGCCTGTGTAACTAATTTATCACTGTCTCTGCATTTTCTGTGTATTTCTACAAAAAAAACAAAAAAAAATAATCCTTGTTTTCCCGCCTTTCTCGACTAGTTTAGACCAGTATACAGGCATTGCTGTATTCTGGGCTGTGGTGTAATTCCTGTGTTGTCCATTACCTTACTTGGATAGAAGGAAGTTTCTTTGCTCACCAGTGGGAGTGGGGAGCCTTGAGCAGCCTACCTGTCCTTGGGGGAAGTGACCTCAGCACAAGAAGCTGTAGTAATTGGTTGCTTGGGACCATTCCTAGCTCTTTTGTAGTTCACTGCTTAAAATCCACCTCTGGGCATTTTTTTCTGGCTATACTGCTCAGACAAGCTCCACGTGGGTTTACAGAGTGGTCCTAGCAGCAAGGAACTCGAAAAAGCGACTACCTTCTGGATTTAAGTATCTTTGCTTTTTTTCACTGAAAATAGCTTCTGCTGCTTACTTTGAACTAGCCTGAACTGTTTTTTTTACTGATTACTGCATTTATTTTAAAATCTGCACTTAAAGTTGCATTTAGTCGAATTTAATCGAAAGTTTGCTTGTTTGTTTGTTTAATTTAACTGTGGAGGCTGCCCATTAAAGTGTGCTAGCCTGTGTAACTAATTTATCACTGTCTCTGCATTTTCTGTGTATTTCTACAAAAAAAACAAAAAAACAAAAAAAAATAATCCTTGTTTTCCTGCCTTTCTCGACTAGTTTAGACCAGTATACAGGCATTGCTGTATTCTGGGCTGTGGTGTAGTTCCTGTGTTGTCCATGACCTTACTTGGATAGAAGGAAGTTTCTTTGCTCACCAGTGGGAGTGGGGAGCCTTGAGCAGCCTACCTGTCCTTGGGGGAAGTGACCTCAGCACAAGAAGCTGTAGTAATTGGTTGTTTGGGACCATTCCTAGCTCTTTTGTAGTTCACTGCTTAAAATCCACCTCTGGGAGTTTTTTTCTGGCTATACTGCTCAGACAAGCTCCACGTGGGTTTACAGAGTGGTCCTAGCAGCAAGGAACTCGAAAAAGCGACTACCTTCTGGATTTAAGTATCTTTGCTTTTTTTTCACTGAAAATAGCTTCTGCTGCTTACTTTGAAGTAGCCTGAACTGTTTTTTTACTGATTACTGCATTTATTTTAAAATCTGCACTTAAAGTTACATTTAGTCAAATTTAATCGAAAGTTTGCTTGTTTGTTTGTTTAATTTAACTGTGGAGGCTGCCCACTAAAGTGTGCTAACCTGTGTAACTAATTTATCACTGTCTCTGCATTTTCTGTGTATTTCTACAAAAAAAAAACAAAAAAATAATCCTTGTTTTCCCGCCTTTCTCGACTAGTATAGACCAGTATACAGGCATTGCTGTATTCTGGGCTGTGGTGTAGTTTCTGTGTTGTCCATTACCTTACTTGGATAGAAGGAAGTTTCTTTGCTCACCAGTGGGAGTGGGGAGCCTTGAGCAGCCTACCTGTCCTTGGTTCATAGGTTCATAGGTTCATAGGTTGGTACTAGGCTATCAGCCCTAGGGCCTATACAAGCCTAGCCATAACAATTCCCTGGCTATTTATTCCCACATTATTTACTTTCCTGGACCCCTGTCTAGCAGGGCGACTGATGTGATCCCTGGGGTGAATTTCCTTTCTCCCATCCAAACGTCAAGGTTCCTCTTGAAGAGGTCCAAAGAGGCACTCTGCTTGACATGTATGGGCAATCTATTCCAGAGTCTGGGGAGTCTCTGGGTCAGGAACCTATCCCTCCAGCATGTTTTGTTTATTGTGATGACAAGGTTTAGATCCCTGGAGCGTGTAGCTCTGAGGGATTGGGATTTCTTTAAGTGTAGCATGTCCAACAGCTCTGGGTTTGACATGGCCATGTATGTTAAGCAGAGATCGCCTCTGAGTAGACGATATGCGACAGAGTATAGCTGGAGTTTTTTAAGGCGGTCAGCGTAGGGCATCTGCTTTAGGCCTGTGATTCTTTTAGTGAGGTATTTCTGAGGCCTTTCCAGTTGTTGCAGATGTCTTGAGAGGTACATACCAAATGGGGCGTTGTATTCTATAATGGGTCTAATGAGGGATGAGTACAGTGGGACAATGACCTCCTTTTTTCTGGATGAAAAGCCCTTCGTGATGAGGTGTGCCACATAGAAGGATTTCCTGACTGTTGTGGCGATGTGGTTATCGAAGGTGAGACCACTGTCCACCTGTGTCCCTAAGTCTCTTATCACACTTTCTGTGTTTAGTGTACTGCCACCTATATGGTAATTCATGGATACATGTTTTTCCCAAAGGGGATAACAATACATTTCTTGGCATTGAGCTTGAGCCCATGGCTCTGGCACCAAGCATCTGTTTCTGTAAGGCCCTTTTGTAGAGTATCCACATCATTTGGGGATTCAATAATGGCTCCCAGTTTGCAGTCATCTGCAAACTTTGTTAGCCAGAGTCCCTTAGTGTTGACCTGTACTTCAGAGAAGTAGATGCCAAACAAGAGCGGCCCCAGGAATGAACCCTGAGGTACTCCACTTGTCACTTGTCTGGAGCTGGATTTGGAGTTGGCTACTTTTACAGTGTGGGTTCTATCAGTAAGCCATTTAGCAACCCATTGGGTGACATAGGGATTAATACCCAACTTAGTAAATTTATCTATGATTCCAGAGTGGGGGATGGTGTCAAAGGCCTTGGCAAGGTCTAGATAGGCTGTGTGGACCACCTTACCCTTGTCCATGGCTCTGGAGACTGATTCAAAGAAGTCAATCAGGTTCAGGAGACAAGATCAGCCCTTCACAAACCCAAACTGGGTGGGGTCCAGTGTTTGAAGGTTGCCAATGTCTTTGTTTATAAGTTCCATGATAATACGCTCCATGGCCTTGCAGATAAGGCTTGTCAGACTGATGGGACGGTAGTTTCCGGGATCCAAGGTGGATCCCCCCTTGTGGATTGGGATAACTGTAGCTCTGCGCCACTCAGTGGGCACGAAACCTGAGGTGAGGCTATGATTAAACATGACACTTAGGTGAGGTGCCAGTTCATATTGTAGTTCATGTAGTACACAGCCCGGGATGTCATCTGGTCCCATGGATGCTGTATTCTTGGCTTTAGAGAGTGCGTTTTGTACCTGTGTGGCCGTTATTACTGGAATTTGGCAATCTTCTGGTATTGAGATGGGCCATTTAGGGGGTGAGAGGGGGGTGAAGTTGGCACTGAATCGATCGGCCAAGATATTGGCAATATCCTTTGGATCAGTATATTTATTGCCATTCTGTTTTAGCTCAGAGCAGATCTGAGCATTACCATTTAGATTCTTGACATAGTTATAGAATGCTTTGTGGTTGTCTTTGGAATCTTTGGCAATTTTATTTTCATAACTAGCTTTGGAGGATTTTATGAGGCATCTCAGTTTCTTACTGAGGCTAGTAAGGGAGTTTTTTGCATCCTGGGATTTTCCTCTTTTCTGCAAAAGTTTCTTCCTTTTGTTGTAAAGTTTGTTTATGGCAGGGGACCACCAGATTGGCTTCCTTTTTTTGGATGAGAGCATTTTGGTTCTATTTGGGATGGCACGATTCATGCATGAGTGGATGTGCTCATACATGGGGGAAGTGACCTCAGCACAAGAAGCTGTAGTAATTGGTTATTTGGGACCATTCCTAGCGCTTTTGTAGTTCACTGCTTAAAATCCACCTCTGGGCGTTTTTTTCTGGCTATACTGCTCAGACAAGCTCCATGTGGGTTTACAGAGTGGTCCTAGCAGCAAGGAACTCGAAAAAGTGACTACCTTCTCGATTTAAGTATCTTTGCTTTTTTTTCACTGAAAATAGCTTCTGCTGCTTACTTTAAACTAGCCTGAACTGTTTTTTTTTACTGATTACTGCATTTATTTTAAAATCTGCACTTAAAGTTACATTTAGTCGAATTTAATCGAACGTTTGCGTGTTTGTTTGTTTAATTTAACTGTGGAGGCTGCCCACTAAAGTGTGCTAGCCTGTGTAACTAATTTATCACTGTCTCTGCATTTTCTGTGTATTTCTACAAAAAAAACAAAAAAACAAAAAAATAATCCTTGTTTTCCCGCCTTTCTCGACTAGTTTAGACCAGTATACAGGCATTGCTGTATTCTGGGCTGTGGTGTAGTTCCTGTGCTGTCCATTACCTTACTTGGATAGAAGGAAGTTTCTTTGCTCACCAGTGGGAGTGGGGAGCCTTGAGCAGCCTACCTGTCCATGGGGGAAGTGACCTCAGCACAAGAAGCTGTAGTAATTGGTTGTTTGGGACCATTCCTAGCTCTTTTGTAGTTCACTGCTTAAAATCCGCGTTTGCAGGTCGTGCACATAGCGCAGCGCCGGTTAAACAAGGTTAAACTTGGTTAAACAAGGTTAAACTTTTTCTGGCTCCGCCAAGTCTGCTCTTCAATTTTTCCCTTAGAACTGTTCTACTTGCAATCTAAACAGCCTATACTCTATCTGAAAAGCTCAGCACTTGCTCCTAAAGCATTTTTTATACAGGTAAAGCACTCTTAAACAAAAGAAAGTACTTCATTCACCTAAATTCTGTTGAGTACCCATTTCCCTATAGGTCCTTTCTGACTCAGTTACACAGCAATCTTTTTCACTATTTCTAGCATGTCGAAAGGTCAGTTGCTGGCGTCCTCTCCTGTTCAGCTGGTGAATCTGGGAATCTTGAGGCAATGTTACAATTGCCTCATGTACACAGACAACCCTCTCCTCCTCCCAACAAATACAAACATATGCGAGAGATGCAACTATATAGCCAAACTGGAGGCTGAGCTCTCTCAATTCAGTACTGGCAAGACCAGTCAGGAGGAGAAGGTAACCACGCACACCACAAACCCAGTCTCACATAGAACTATCACAACTGCAAACCAAACACATAAACACACAAAAACATACTCGGAGGCGCTGATTAAAAATCTACCAAAACAACAGAGGCCTCCAAAGCAGACACCCAAGAAACCACCACCTCAAGACATAGCACATGCAACACATAGTTCACAAAGTCAGTGTGCTAAACAGTCACAGCCCTTAAGGCCAAACAACATGCCAGACACACTTGTAATAGGTGACTCCATAGTCAGACACACTGACGTCCCACTCACCAGACTGAACAAGGAAAAGGTCACAGTAAGCTGCCTGTCGGGAGCTAGAATCCGCCACATAACACAAGCACTCAGGTCACTCCACAGCAAGTACAAATATGACTCAGTCATTGCACATGCCGGTGTGAACGACCTGAGACGTACATCCTGGACTACATGAAAAGAGACATAGAGGAGCTCTCTGATTATGTAGCCCAGGCCGGTATGACCCT
The DNA here is from genome assembly GCF_019279795.1 of Protopterus annectens. NCBI lineage: Eukaryota > Metazoa > Chordata > Ceratodontiformes > Protopteridae > Protopterus > Protopterus annectens. Next base: position 1,048,098,138 of record NC_056748.1, read on the forward strand.
GACCCTGAGCAGCATCTTACCCTCACCAAGAATGATGCCACAGTACAAAGACAAAATGATCAGTTTTAACAATTGGCTTAATTACTGGTGTCATTCTAAGGGGATCCAATGTCTGTCTGCTTGGGATGACATGCTTGACAAGCCACGCTGCTTCACAAGGGATGGCTTGCACCTGTCACCCCTGGGCTTCCGGATATTGGCCAAGGCTCTTGCCACCCCCATAGTGCCTTTTTTAGGCATGGCTCAAATGACAAACCTACCTCCCTAGAAAACACAAGTGGAAAAAAACTAAGGGTAATGCTGCTCAATGCCAGAAGTCTAAACCTCAAGATGCACACCCTCGAAGCCCTTTTCAGTATGGAGAACATCGATGTCTGTGCAGTGACTGAAACCTGGTTCAAGGCTCCTGAGAGCACCCCAGCACTATCAGGTTTTACCTCATATCATGCTTTCCAGCCCCAAACTTGGACCAAACCACAAAAGGAGGGGGAGTATCCATTTTCATCAAAGATACCCACACCTCCAGGTTAGTGGCAACGCACGAAGCATCAGAGACTATCCAGGTGCAACTAACCATAGGCAAAACTGCCTTACAGTTTGTAGCATGCTACAGACCACCCTCTCAAACTCAGGAACCCCACACAGCCTTCCTGAAGACACCGGAGAGTATGAATGTCTCTCCAAATACCATCATTTTGGGAGACTTCAACTACCCAAACATAGACTGGGAACATTACTCAAGCCCCAACATCCTAGCCCAAAGGTTCCTAGAATTCATAAACTCAAATGCAATGGAACAACTAGTCACCATTCCCACAAGAGGAGACAATATACTAGACCTGATCATCACAAACATGGGGACAAAATGCTCCACACCGGAAGTATATCCCTCTTTGGTAAGATCAGACCATAAATTAATCTCACTGGAAATCCACATCCCGCCCCACCCCCTGCACAAAAGACCACAGTGAAGAACTTCTCAAAAGCAAACTTCACACTTCTTAAGACTGAAGTGGTATCCTTCAAGGCCCCTGGGCCAGTGGAAACCACAACCCACACTGCTGAATCCTTTGCAAATGCCTTCTATGAGCACCTTCAAGAATGCATGGATCATGCAATCCCAAATAAAACCAAGACCCATTCCCCCAAAGGCAGGCGCCCGGTCTGGTGGACCCCAGCCATAAACAAACTTTACAACAGGAGGAGGAAGCTACTACATGACAGAGCAAAATCCCTAAAAGGGAAGGCATCTCTGATCAGTACTAGCAAAAAACTACGATCACTCATAAAATCATCCAAGGCCAACTTTGAGAGAAAAATCGCAAAGACACAAAAGACAATCACAAGGCCTTCTTTAGCTATGTTAGAAACCTGGGTGGAAACTCCCAAATATGCTCAGAGTTAGTCCAAAATGACACAAAATACACTGAACCCACTGACATTGCCAACATTCTGGCAGACAGGTTCAGTGCAAATTTCTCCTCCCCCTCCCCCCCAAAAGGAGAAATAACTATCCCAGCAGAGTGTAGCCTCCCTAACATCTCAGATGCCCAGGTGAGAGCCGCCCTCTCTAAAGCTAAAAACACAGCATCAATGGGACCGGATGGTGTCCCGGGCTGTGTGCTACATGAACTCCAAGAGGAACTAAACCCACACATAAGGCTGCTGTTTAATCTTAGCCTTACTACAGGATACGTACCCAAAGAGTGGCGTACGGCAACAGTGGTCCCACTTCTCAAATGTGGTGCTTCTACGGACCCTGGAAATTACCGCCCCATAAGCTTGACAAGCCTGGTCTGCAAAGCTATGAAGAGGATCATTATGGAACTCATAAACAAAGACATTGGGTACCTACAGACATTGGATCCTACCCAATTTGTCTTTGTCAAGGGCAGATCCTGCCTTTTGAACTTGGTCGACTTTTTTGAAACAGTCACTAAGGCCATTGATGAGGGTAAGGCAGTTCACACAACCTACCTTGACCTTGCAAAAGCCTTTGACACAATACCCCACTCGGGCATCATAGACAAACTCACCAGCTTAAATGTAAACCCATATGTCACAAGATGGGTTGCAAACTGGCTCAAGGACAGAACCCACAGGGTCAGAGTTGCTGGAGCTATGTCAGACTCTAAGCCAGTCACAAGCGGTGTCCCACAAGGCTCAGTCCTGGGACCCCTCTTGTTCGGCATTTATTTTTCCGAGGTACAGGCAAACATAGGAGGATTGTGGCTGACAAAGTTCGCAGATGACTGCAAACTGGGCGCCATAATTGATACTCCAGCGGACACAAACATCCTTCAGAGAGGCCTCATAGAAATGGATAATTGGTGCCAGAGCCATGGCCTTAAACTGAACGCCAAAAAATGTATAGTCATACCCTTTGGGAAAAACAAGGTACCGACAAGTTACCACATAGGCGGTAATCCATTAAGTACGGAAGAGGTAATCAGGGACCTAGGGATCCAGGTTGACAGTAACCTCTCATTTGACACTCACATTGCCAAAGTGGTTAGGAAGACCTTCTATATTGTCCACCTTATCATGAAGGGTTTCACATCTAGATCAAGAGAGGTCATTGTGCCCCTGTACTCTTCTCTTATCAGGCCAATGATTGAGTACAATGCCCCATTTGGGATGTATCTCACCCGACACCTGCAGCAGTTGGAAAGACCCCAAAAGTTCCTCACTAAGAGGATAAAGGGTCTTAAACATATGTCATATGCTGCCCGACTGAAAAAACTCCAGCTCTATTCAGTCGCATACCGCCTACTCAGAGGTGATCTGTGCCTGACGTACAAGGCCATGTCCTATCCTGAATTAATGGACATGCTCCACCTCAGAAAATCCAAATCCATCAGAGCCACGAGAACAAGTGACTTAAACCTCAACACAGAAATAAATAGGACGTGCTGGAGGGACAGATTCATAACCCAGAGGCTCCCTACACTCTGGAACAGAATCCCAGTCCATGTTAGGCAGAGCCCCTCACTGACTCTATTCAAGAGAAATCTCGACGAGTGGATGGGAGATCATAGGTTTACCCCGGGGGTCATCTCTGTGTCACTACTAGACAGAGGCATAGTAAACTAAACCCTAAAAGCGCGTAGTATTCTCATCCTAAGGGGTGGTGTAAGCCACACACACTCTGGCTAGGCTTATAAATGCCCTAGGGCAGATAGCCTAGTACGAACCTATGAACCAATGAACCCATGAACCTATTTAACACTGCCACTATATTTAATAACTAGGGAGTTAGAAAAAAAGTTATGTGTGCACCATAACCTTCCATCTGTGTTGTCCATTTTCATTCTTCCTCAGAAAATGGGTTTGGTTCTGAGCCTCGGATCTGACTCAGCCATTTTTTCCAGCTTGTGGTACACTGAAACTCTTGAGGTCTGACCCATAATATAATGTACTACTCCCTACCATAACTTAGATCTTGTTTGCTGACCTTTAAGCTTATATAATATTTAACAAATAAAAAGAGATGAGATAACAGTATCATGAGGTCAAATAAAGGAACATTGGTTCCTTTAGCATCTTCGAATCCTTCCAGAAGACAAATTGGTAGGGGTTGGTTGGAGGGGAGTTGAGGAAGAATGAAAATGGACAACACAGATGGAATGTTATGGTGAGTACATAATTTTTCTTCTGATGTTGCCATTTTCATTTGTTCTTCAACAAATGGGGCAGAATCTCCAGCTACCTAAATCCCAGGAGGTCTCTAAGGAAGGATATTCCTGAGCACCACTGAGCCAAAGGCCGCTCTTCCACTACAGACCAGATCGAATTTGTAATAAGCAATAAAGGTATGAGCATTAGCCCAAGTTCCAGCTGAACAAATATTATCCAAGGAAGATCTAGATAAAAATACAGAAGTTGCTATAGACATGGTAGAATGAGTTTTTAAAGGTTTTGGCAAAGACAAACCCAATTTTTTTGTAAACAAAGGAAATACTATCTGTTAACTATTTGGCTAAAGTAATTTTAGTAACTGGTTTGCCTGATTTTGAACCTGAAAAGGAGACAAATAATTGATCTGATTTCCTGAAAATGTTTGTCCTCTGTAGATAAAAACATCAGCTTCTGTAAACATCCAACAGGTGCAACATATACTCTCCTCTGAGAAATTTGGAAAGAAAACTGGAAGACTGATAGCTTTACTGATATTGGATTTTGACATCACCTTAGAAAGGAAGGATGGGTTGGTTTGTAAGGATACCCTATCTTTATGGAAAAAAATCTAGCAGAGGTAATGGCTACTGAAAAGACAGTCTTCCAGGTTAAAACTTTTAGTTCACATTTGGCTGACAGTTCAAAAGGAGATTGAGACAAAGATTGTAAAACTAAATTCAAATCTCATGGGGGAGTGGGATCTTTAAAGTGGATCTAAGAAGAAAGGTTCCCCTTATAAAAGCCTTACAAAGTCTAGAAGAAGCTAAAGTTGAATTATCTACTCCAATGTAAAAATTAGAAATGGCAGATAGTTGTACTTTAATAGCTGAAGAACTAGCATCTTCATTAAAAATTGTAGCTAAAAACACAAGAACAATAAATACTGGTGCTGAAAAGGGATCAATGTCATTTTGCTGTGCCTCAAAAATAAATGTTTTCTATTTCTTACTGTAAATTTTTCTAGTGGAAGCTTTGTGATAGGATAAAAGAATGTGGTGGACAGGGAAGGACAGCCTGGGCTGTCTAGCAATCAACGGTAGTGGATAAACCATGCAGTCAACTTTAGACCTAAAATGTCCAGGTATATCGTATCTGTTGTGTGAGACTGGAGGTCTGGAACTGGATCCAGAATCCATGGTAGGCAAAGCAGATGAGGCCAAAGAAGGGGGAACCAAATCTGATGAGGTCAATAAGAAGTAATGAGAATGACTGTGCTCATCAATCAAGATGCTTTCTGAAGAAATTTGGGGATTAGAAGTACTGGGTATAAGCGTATAGGAGACCATGGGGCCAATCGTGGAGAAGAACATCTCTATGTGATTCCCCAGGTGGGGGGATCAGGGCAAAGAACCTGCTGCACTTATTGTTGAGGAGAGATACAAACAGTTCGCAATAGGTTTGGCCCCATCGACAGAATATCTTTTCTGCAACTTTCATGTTGAGTGATCACTTGTGAGGCATTAGAATGGACTGGCTTAACTTGTCTGCTATCGTGTTGGATTTCCCCAGAATATGTGTTGCTATCAGAAATCGATTGGATGAGATTGCCCATTGCCACACTCAAAGCTACTCAACATAGGGGATAAGATTTGGTTTCTCATTGTTTGTTGATGTACCAAACCAGTGACATATTGCCCATCTGAATTGCAATGGTTCTGGAAGGGAGAATGTCTTGGAAGGCCTACAATGCTAGGAGGACAGCTCTCATTTCTAGGACATCGATATGTGTATTGGCCTCTTCTGGGGACCTTGTGCCTTGGATTGTCTTTCCCAAGAAGTGCTGCCCCATACAATTTAGGAAGCATGGCTGTAGCCATGGCCTTGGGCTGAGGGAGAATGAATGGGTAACCTTGCATTATCTGATCAGAGTAAATCCACCAAAGGAGGCAATTTTTTGCATGACTGAGTTATCTCAATTAGGGTGGACAAAGACTGGTGAAGAACAGACCACTGAGTTGCTGGGGTCCACTAAAGAATTCTTATGTGATATCTTGCTAATGGAACCAAAACTATCGCAGCAGGCGGTTTATTATGACTTCCTTGAAATGCATTCAACCAAATGTAGGAAGGTTGAAATCATGTTTTCCAAGGCTGAATATATTGATCCCAGTGAAGTCGACCTCATAATACCATATGGAAGGCTGCACTCAACCTTTTGGTACGCGACGTGCCGAGACTGTATAGGGAGATCACGCTTCAGTAAGGAACAGGGAATTAGCCCATTTCCTCACTGTAGTGTGATCTCAGAATTGGTATATTTAATGTTCAGGGAATGTTGGGGGTACAGCCCACCACATGGGGGATGCAGGGGGATAGAATTAACGTACTGTTGAATGTAGAGTTCAATGGTATGTTACTGTGCATAGCAAGAGGTGAGTGATGTCACCTTCTGCTATGTTGAATACATCGAACCCTGGATTCGATGTATTCAGTTTCATTGTGGTTTACTATTCAGAATTTTGGATTCAACATTTTACGTCGACATTGTATGCGATCGACCGAAGTTGATTCAAAATTCCCATAGTAAACCGCAGCAGACATTGACCCCAGTGCTTAAAAGATTAATAAAGCTGAGAGAAAAGAACTATGAATGATCTTTTTCACCTGGAATTGTATGATTTGTACACTTGGTAAAGGAAGGGAGGCTGTCAAGGATACCGTGTTGAATGAAGTTCAGATAAACTCCAATATTTGAGTTGGTTCTAGTTGAGATTTGTTGTGATTGATATTAATTTCCTGGTGGCGTACATAATCTCATGTTTTGATCAGATAATGCCTTATCAGAATAGTTATAAGCCAGTTGTCCAAGTAAGGAAACACCCAGAATCCCTGCAGTCTCAAGTGAGCTGCCACTACTTCCATCCATTTGGTGAACACCCCGGGGATGTAGTGAGACCAAAGGGCAGAGCTACGAATTGGTAATGACTGGCCCCCAGCCAGAAGTGTAGGTATCTTCTGTATTGCCTGTTAATTTTTATATGATAGTATGCATTCTGAAGATCTACTGAGAATATCCAGTTGTCCTTGTGCAGAAAAGGCAGAATCGACTGAACTGTGACCATCTGGAACTTCATATACTGAAATGACTTGTTTAGATTGCCGAGATCCAAAACTGGTCTCCAGTCTCCTGTCTTCTTTGGCATTAAAAGGATCTTGAGTACATTCTAAATTTTTTCTGGTCTGGGGGGACCTCCTGGATGACTTTTTTTCTAACAGCTTTTTTATTTCCAGTGCTGCTGATTTCCTCATCGGGAATTTTGTGTACTATATAATACCATTTTGTATTATATAACCTCTGATAATAATCCTCTGCACTCATGAATCTTTTTTAATATCTAGCAAGGCTCTCTGGTGCAGGGATAAATGACTCCCAACTGCATCCAGAGGTGGACAATCAGGCTTCCTTTCAGGAGCGCTAGAAGGATCTGTCAGAGAAGGTATCTCTAGATCCTTGGTTTTGCGGACCTCCTCTGGCATGTGGGCACCATCTTCAATTAGAGTTCCCCCCTCTACCCCTGGGGGAACTATCTCCACGTGGATCTTGGAAAGGGACCCTTGGACTTTCTGAACCACCTTGTTGATTCCTAGAAAAGGTCCTTTGAGGAGTAAAAAAACATACGCCCAGAGGAGACAGTTTTTTGCCTTCCTGATTACACTGGGGTAGTGTGTCTTTAGCCTTGGGGACAAATAAAGAACTTCTGTCAAAGCAGCATTGATGAAGGAAGACTTGAAGGGTTCCAAGAAATCCCACAGGTGCATCCAGGAATGCCTCCTAGTGGAAATACCTGAATCCTCCATACTTGAGGCACCTTCAGCTACGTGAGAGATGAATCTCATGGATGAGTTTGAAATAAATTGTAGGGCAGTCAACTGTGAGGCAATCGAGCTCTCTACCTTAGAAGTAATGGTCCCAGAGAGGGATTTGGTCAGTTATGTAATCAAATCCCTCTGAAGTCTAGTGAAGTGTGTCAAATAATTCAGTGACCAAACTGCGAAAGTCACTGAAGCATATATACTCTTCCTGAATCTGTCCAGCACCCTAGACTCCCTGTTAGGAGGATAAACACTGGAACTTTTTTCTGTAAGTTCCTTTTTAGTGGCTGCTGCTATGACCATGGCTTCAACTGGTACTCCCTTCCTCCGACATTCCCCATCCTTAGGTAATGTCAGGATTTTGTCTATTCTCTTGTTGATTGGATCAATGGAATCAGGTTCCTTCCATGCCCGTTGAGAGATGAAATCCATGGGCTCATCGGTGGGCAGAGTCACCCAAGAGATAGATGGGCCAGCTCCAAAAGCTTTCAAGAATACTGACTCCTATTGGGAAGGGCTATAAGTGGACCAGCCACCCTTTTGCTTCAGGATCTCTAGAATGTCTCCAAAGAAGATGTTATCAGGTGGTGATCTTGGGGACCCTTCCTCTTCATCGAAGAAAGTATCCTCCATGACAGACTCCTGAGGAAAGTCTAAGTGCTTCCTTTGGCAGTTTCTCTTCTTAGGGACTTCTTTAGCGAGATGTTCCAGAAAAGTTTAGAAGATATCAACATACCCAGCTTTGTATCCTGGTGACTTCAGGCTGGCTGTCCCAGAGGTGCAGGAAGTTGAGGCTCAAAACGCAAAGACAACTGGATCTGGGAAATAGGAGCCAAAGAGGGTGGATACATCCTTTCTCCTGGACCAGGGAAAACACTCTCTACTACCTCAAAAGCAGAATGCCTCAGAGAGAAAGAGACTGACAGGTCTGAGAAGATATGCTTCCAGACTGTCAGCTCCTTCTGACCCAAAGGCAAACCATTCAAGGTAGGAGCTGTCCAGTGCTGAGGCTTTCAGGGGCCGAGATGGCTCTGACAACCTTGGGGTTGGCTCCAAGACCCTGGATGTGGTGCCGGCACTACAGCTTTGAGAGTCATACAGCTCTGACTTGCTCAGATTTGGTCCACTCAGAGATGGTACTGGAGTAGAAGATACAATGATCTTTGGATCTGATACAGACAGCTCCAGGATCCTTGGATCAAACTGTTCCAAAACCAAACGTCAGATTGCAGAAAGACACAGTACAGGTGGGGTAGTACTCACAAAGGTCTCCGGATTCAATGGGGTAGGAGCTGAGAGAATTCTGATTTGAATTTGCATTGAGAGGAATTTCATCATCCTGTCCACATCTGCTTCAGTCAGACTTCTGGAGGAGCAAGAAGAAGAAGATGTTACTGATGAAGCCCTAGAATGATGATGCTTGGGAGACCTTTCTGGAAAGGGAGATGAGAGGAAACTGGATCCAAGCACAGAGGCGATCTGATCCCTGTTGACCTGTATAAATCCTTCTTTGGATCCGAGGGGGTCAGATCTGAAGTTTTTGTCTTTGGATCCAAAATGTTGGACTGGAAGATTTTGTCTTTGGATCCAAACAGGTTGGATCCAAAGGTTTTGAAATCTTAAGGGATGGTTCAAAAACCAAAGTCGAGGAGCTTGCAGGATTCGGGGAATGCTTCTTAGCCTCTTTTTGTCAGTTTTTTTAGGGGTTTGAGCCCCAGATGCTGTTTTGATGGAAGTAACCCCTCAAAATTAACTTATTTTTTCTATCAATTAGAGCTCTAGGATTGAAGGCTTTGCATATGTCACAGTTAGAATCTAAGTGTGCCGGGCCTAAACAATATACACACATAGTGTGTGCATCAGGGAGAGAGTAATTTTATGGCCACAGACTGTACATTTTTTAAAACCAGAGGATTTTGCAGCCATATTCTAAACTATAAGAAGAAAGAGAAAGATTTCTATGGAAAATACGGAGAAGAAAAAAGAACAAAAAAAAAGTATTACCAACAATGGTAATATTAGGATATACCTAAAGGTATAAAAAGAGAAAGAGAGATTATCAACTATGGTAATATAGAATTACACTATAATCATATACAGAAACAAGGGAGTATACAAAAAAAAGTTTTTTTTTAAAGAGATAAACAGATTAGGAAAAATTACTTTTACTCACGAACCTACTGCTACTCGAGAGCTTACAGTGATCATGTCCATACAAGAAGGCTGCAAACTAGATCTGAGGTATGGTAGGGGACTGCAGTATTAGGGGTAAGAGAGGAGCATAAGAGTTTCAGTATTCCACATGCTGGAAAAAGTGGACAACTTGGATCCAAGGGTCAAATCCAAATGCATTTATTGAGGAATGAATGAAAATTACAACTTCAGATCTCACCATTCTCTGTTTTTCATTCACTAACAATGTCTTCTGCTCTACCTTGCAATCTGATCCTAATAAGGGGTTATATCTTGTACACCATCCACTGGTTTTCTCCTGTCCTGTCTGTTAAAGTAAATCATAAGGGTAGCCTCTTTCTAAGAACATCTTTGTCGGTTTACCAAGCTTAACTCTGAAAAATTCCAAATTACAACACAGTCTAGCTGCTCTCACAAGTTGTGCTTTGAACACATTTCTTTTGGAATGATAGGGGTGGCAACTTTTAAAATGCAGGTGCGTGTTAGAGAAGGTTGATTTCCTATAAACAGTTGATTCAAAACACTTCAAGTTTGTATTCCTATCAATAGTTACATCCAAATAATTAACATTGTTGGTATTATACAAAAAGTCCATAGTATTGTTAATATCATTCTCCAATTTCTCAGATTCACTTATCCTTTCCTTAAATATATCATCTAAGTATCTTAAACATTCTCCAACAACCTGTGCAAATCAAGTTCAAGATACAATTTTTCTCCCAATTATACATAACCAAGTTCGCATATACAGGGGCGCATTAGTTCCAAAAGAAATTTAATTAAACTATTGCTAAACTCAGTGAGTTCTAATAATGCTGACTGAAAAACGTCCAACCCTATTTTATGTGGTATACTCGTAAATAAATCGGTTACATCTACCATTAGAAAAATGTTTTCTTCAGTGTAAAAACTCTGTTTGATTTTACTTGAAAAGTCCCACAGTCCTTCAAAATATAAAAGGTGCATGTTAAGAACATTCTTGAGACTCCGGTCCACAAAAACAGTGAAATGGTAGTTTTTTTACCCCTTTGTTGCTGCTATTAATCTGTATGGGGGGTCTAATTGGTCCTTTTGGACAAAGAGAGCTGGTATTAGGGGATTCTTTAAATAAAGGAATATGTAGCTCTGCAAACAGATTACCCACTGCATAAGACAATCTTCTAATAGAAAATCGTTCTTTCTATCCGCTATGTAAATTTCATTCTTGGATACTGCTGTGTATTTATTCATATCTTATAACAGATTAAAAATTTTGTTTACATAGTCAGTCCTATTAACAAGCACAATTCCCCCATCCTTATCAGGTTTCATCATCCTGATTGAGTGGTTATTCATTAAAGACTTTAGGGTTTTCTGTTCTTCTCTATTCAAACTGTTACAAAAGGAACTCTTAGATTTATTCAGTTCATAAAACTCTCTTACTGCATTTTTCAAAAATAGCTATTGTTGTGTTAAGAGGGGGCTTAAACAGGCTTTAATTTTTACATAGAGCTTCTATAGAATTAATAACCATGTTCTGATAAAAAAAAATGTGCTGGAAGAGTAATTTTATGAGTAAATAATTTTAATTCTAATACAAAATCCAAAATGTCCAAAGGATTGTTAGGCACAAATTTAAATCCTTTATGAGTATACCACATAAATTATGGCTACATTTTTTTTCATTCAGTGTTATTACAACTCACTGAGTTTGACAATAGTTTAATTTTCTTTTGGAACTAATTAAATTAATTCTGTACAATAATTTTATCTATTTTGAAGGATAGTACTTTAGACAGATACGAGGGCTGGCAATGGACACAGCATGCACCCCTGTATATGCAAACATGGCTATGTACGTATAGTTGGGAGAAAAAGTTTATCTTGAACTCGATTTACAAAGATTGTTGGAGAATGTATTTAAGATACTTAGATGATATAGTTATTTTTTGGGTGGCTTCTGTGGAAAGAATAAGGGACACCAGTTGGAATAATGGTTAAGGTCTTTGCCTCCCATGCACAAGGTACAAGATTTGTCCTGACCTCCGGCCAATGCCCATTTGGAGTTTTCATGTTCTCCCTGTGTCTCTGTGGGGTTCTTCCCACCTCCAAAAAAACATGCTGAGTGTTTCCATCTCAAACTCACCAATGAATGGAGCTGTGGGCAGCAGCACAGACTATACATGGTGCCTTATAGGGGCAAGAGTTATACAGACTAACCACTTTGGGCATCTACTGTGGTGCACAGTATTCTCAAGATAGGTGAACATGGATCATAGTCTGCATGCTGTGACAGAGTTAGGCACTCAACTGTGTAAAATATGGCTCTAGGTGATTTGGTCATATTCACTAATGCTGCCAAATGGGCATGAGTATTTGCCAGTGATAAGTGAGTTGAGGACCTAGCCTACTCAGTTCAATGCCAGGGACCCATGCTAATGGTGGGAGAGGTGCATGTGCTCCTGTTGGCCAGTGTGTGCTTGCCATAAAGCCCCGCAGCCCTAAGTCAATAAGCTTCTGGCCAGCTGGTGTCCAGTTGCCCAGTCTGGGTTACCTAGGATAGTCCATTGAGCAAAAGCAGGATGGAAAACCAATCAACATGCCAAACATGAACTAAGAACTGCTACAGTCAGTTTTGGTTTACTGTCAGGAAGCAGCTTGGAAATGAATGATATAATGGTATGGAGGAGGCTGGATAGCCTATGTATACAAGAGACAAGATGAAAGGGCAGTGTAGCAAAGCCACTTGGTTTGGGATACAGAGTCTACTACTCAAGAGGAGGACAGGCTAGAGATGTTGTTGAAATTGTGGTGAGAGAGAGGCTTCAGAAGGCAGTGAGGGATATCATCGGAATTAGTAACAGACTCATGGCAATCAGACTCCAGTGTAATGATAGGCAGTATTCATAATCTCAGCCTATGCCCCACAGCAGGGTTGTGATAATGAAGAAAAGAGTGCATTCATACAGCAGTTGCAGGACCTACTCGATAAAGCAAGACAACATGAATTGGTGTTGACAATAGGTGACCTGAATGCACATATCAGGACAGACAGAACAGGATGTGAGGACTGCCTGGGAACACATGGGTGGGGCAACAGGAATAAAGAAGAAGAGGCCATTCTAGACTTCTGTCTGGCAAATGGCTTGATAGTAGCCAACACATGGTTCAGAAAGACAGACTGTCACAAGAGCACATACAAGAGTGTCCAACATGCAACTCAGGTAGACTTCCTCCTAATAAGGAAAAAACAATGGGGTAGAATGAGTGATTGAAAAGTCATCCCCAGTGAAACAGTTGGTCCACAGCATATACCACTGGTTGCCACAATCAGCTGCAAGCAATGGTCAGAGAAGGCTCTAAGGTCAACAGAGACCAGGCTGAAGACCTGGAAGTTGAATGGAGAGAAAGTACAACACTTCAAGGAATTATTCAGGGCTGCAGCACCCCAAGAAGGAGAAGAGGAAATAGGGGGAGTTGAAGAAGAATGGCAGCACCTCAAAACAGCATGTGTGAGGACTACAGAACAGCTATGTGGTATAGCTATGTCTGGAAATAAGGTATATGAGGAAAGCTGGTGGTGGAATGCAGAGATCCAGGAAGTCATCAAAAGAAGATAAGAATGGAGTTGCAGTAGTAAAGAACAGGGCATCAAAGGCAATCTACCAGTTTCCAGAAAATGACTCAGTAGGTGGCACAAAGAAACTATATCAGGTTGCAAGACAAAGACAGAAAGATAACAAAGACGGTCAGACACTCTTCATAAGGGATGCCTGCAACAACCTGCTCACCAGTCCACAGGACATCAAAGGTAGATGGAATGAGTACTTCCAGCAGCTTCTGAATGAAGAAACCCACAGAAGCTGTACTGCTCCAGACACACTCTACAATGAGAGAAGAAGACGAGCCCACCCTAGAAAAAGTAAGAACAGCACTAAGGAAAATGAAGTCAGGGAAAGCAACAGGCTCAGATGAGGTCATAGCAGATATGATAAAGATGCTGGGTGAGCTAGGGGAGAAATAGGTCCTGAGAGTACACATGGTAGTGTAGTGAGAAAGGAATATCCCAGATGACTGGAGAATAAGCATACTCATTCCAGTGTACAAAAACAAAAACAAAGGGGAACATCCACAGCTGTGGGCAGTACAGAGGTATCAAACTCCTCTCACACTGCATGAAAGTTCTGGACAGGGTAATTGATAAACTGATACACAGAGTAGTAGGAAGTAAGACTAGAGATGAGCAGTTCAGATTCAGATCAGGATGCAGCACAACTGACCCAATATTTCCAGTAAGACAGATAGCTGAGAAGAAGTTATAGATGACTTGGAGAAAGCATATGATAAGGGCAGTACTGTGGTGGTTCAAAGTCTCAGAAATATTGGTAGAATTAGTGCAGGTTATGTACAAGGACCCAAGAAAGTGCAGTTCAAAGATGATATAGCTTTCCGGTGCCGCTGGTGCTGAGGGATAAAGGTTTGATTATAGCCAAGGTAACCCCTGTTTAATTAGCATCTTAGATGCTTGACATCTGTGGAACAGGAGGCTGGCTGTTCCCATCCTAGGAGGAATGTGGAGAAAAACAGGATGTGGGCAGCCACAATTCCTTGGAGGATGGCCAGGCAGCATTCGACTGGGCATCTGGGGAGCAGATTTACAGCTCACCAAGTCACTGCCTTGTGCAAGCTCTCAAGAGTAAGTGCACTGGAATATTAATTTACAGGGGGAGGTAGAGTTATGTGTTTATAGAACAATGCTTTCACTGTTGGGTTGTTAGTAAAAGCACAAACTCCTTGGCATCTGCCTGAATAATGACCCCACTAGGTGGCTCTCCCCCTAGTGGATGTGGAGATTCCTCACCAATAAGGAACAAATGAGCTTGAGTCCAATAGGCAGAGAACTGATGGTCAGATATCAGAGAGGGGAAAAGCACCGAGAAAGAAAAAGTTGAAAGTTTATATAGCAATTAGCAAACAAACATGTCAAGCAAACGCATAGCTGCATTCTGACCATACAACTATTATACGATGCAGATTGTGATCTGGCAATTACAGCTATCATGAATGCCTTACAATAGATATCAGCTCTATCATAAATGTACTGGAGACCACAACTGCAAAGTTACTGACCTCAATCTGATCTAAGCAGGCACACACAAATGAACCATTACAACACAAATGCATTTTGAAGCTCATCTTATTGCAGCATCCTACCCTGACCAGTAGTAGAATAACTGCCCATTTTCAGGTGTAGATAATGATTACCTGAAGCATTCCACTACATTCTGATTTGGATAGCAAATAAGCTGCCCATTAGAGAAGAGAAGAGTGTATCACAGATATAGTGAGATGACTATGGGGTTTGTGATGCCAGGGGTAATACCAAGATAAAAGAAGCTGAGTTAAAATGTAATTATTTTTTCCTTTCTCTTCTCACTTGTCAACTGCAGTCAGTGTATTTGCTCTCATAGCTTAAGTGTGACTGTTGTCTTTTTGAAAATAACAGAAATGAAAATATCTTTTGAAGTATGTTTGCCCTCAATACTTGCTGACTCCTCTTGTGAATATAAGAAGCAAAAATAAAAGATGAAAGGCTAGAAAAGTGCAGATTGTAAGCTGAACTTACTATAACACTAGGTGTTTGAATGATCATTGCTGTAGCAGTTTTAGCTATATGGGTTACAGAGCTGGCCAGCTTTGAAATTTTTAGAGTATATTCCATGCACCCAAACTGTCAAACACTTCAAGCTAAGATGACTAAAAGACAGCTTTGGGCACAAAGCCTTTCAGAGCTTTCCTGCCAGCAGAAAGCGGGAGGCTGAGACCTGAAAGGACTATGCTAATTACAACCAAAACACATTTCCACACCCTGGCATAAACACACACACACACACACACACACACACACACACACACACACACACACACACACACACACACACACACACACACGCACACACTCAAAGACAACAGGGATGGACAGAGGGAAGGAGCAGCTACTGCAGTACTGATCATTTGAACATCTACTGTTATAAGTTCAGCTTACACAACTGCACTGTGTTCATCAAAGTGAACACTGCTGAAGTAGTCTTAGCTATATGGGTAGATTACCATAGCTAGCTACATTTGGGAGTTGGAAGGAGAAGAGTCCAGGAACTCCTGTAGAATGATCTTAACAAAGACTGATCTTGACCTAGGTAAGTAATCAAGCTTATAGTGCTTTGTAGAAGTATGCAGAGAGGAACAAGTAGCAGTTTCTACAATATTCCTAGAATCCAACCCTTTCCAAAAAGCCATAGATGAAGCTAAGGCCCTGGTAGAGAGGACCTTGACCATGCCTGGAATAGATTTGGTTGCCTTAGACAATCATTTGGAAATAGTTTGTTTTAACACAGGTTGTCCCTTCTTCTTACATTCACAAGAAATAAACAATTGATCTGAAGATCTGAGAGATATAGTTCTGTCAAGATAGTACCTGAGTTGTCTGTGGACTTCCAAGGTATGAAGCATCCTTTCTTTCCTCATTTTTAAATTAATTAAAAAAAAAACAGGGCAATGGATAGTTTGGCTTAAAGTAAATTCGGATGCCATCTTAGGGCATAAAAGGATTAGTTCTCAAAAAAAAAATTGTCCCTATGGAAAATGAGGTTGGGTTGACTCACCTTAAGAGCCTGCAACTCAGATACCCTTCTTGCCAAGGTCGGTGCTATTATGTTAAGAACCTCAAGTCAGCCAGATTAGCAGGTTCAAACTGAGCAACTGCTAGCTTTTCTAACACAAACTTAAGACCCCCAAGGAGAGGCCACTGGTTTACTTGGCAACCTCTTATGCAAAATCCATTTATAGAACATTTTGAAATGAGACTGTTTTGAAACAGGAGGCTCTGTGGGCAGGCATGCTGAAATGTCTGATAAATGAACCTTGATAGAGGAATAAGAAAGGCCTTAGGATTGCAACTCACACAAATATTGTAAAACCAGAAAACAATTTGTCCTGAATAGGTGCTGGTTAAGTTGTTGGCACCAACTAGAAAACATTTTCCATTTTTCTAATATATGATTTTCTATTAGCAAGCTTTCTTGGCTCCATTAGTACCTGCTACACCTCCTCAGTAAACAATTGCATAAAAGGAATTAAGACCTTATCATCCAGACAGTAAATTGAAAATTATTGATATCTGAGTGTATCAAACACCCCTGTTCTTGTGTGAGTAGATCCAGACAGTAAGGAAGCTTGTGGTAATTGCCAGTGACAATTTCCGAAAGAAGGGAGAACCACAGATGCCTTGGCAAGGGAGTTACCACAATGATCTTGGGATTCCTTCTGAATCTTCAGAGGTACCCTGTATATTAGTAGAAAGGGGGAAAACCATACAGAAGCATTGCTTTCCAAAGAAAAGGAAAGGCATCTGTCTTCTAGGCCTTCCTACGTAGAGTCTTGGAATGGAATTTTGCCAGTTAATTGTTCAAAGAGGAGGTAAAAGGTCTGCTTGAGGAACTCCCCACAGATGGATCAAATGTTGGAAGACTCCCTGATCTAGTTTCCATTCATGAGGGTCTGCCACACAGTTTTTGCTGTGACAGAATTTAGAATGCCTGCAGAGTGAGACTGTTTGTGAAGCTATATCCCAAGCTAAATGGCAAGTCTGCAAAGGCGGAACAACCTGGTTCCCCCTTGCTTGTTGATGTACCACATGACTGTGGTATTGTTTGAAACCACTTTGAAGAGGTCCTGAGGGCCAAAGATGGTTCAGAGAATTGAGTGACTTGATCAAGGCAAGCATCTCCTAGATATTTATGTGTTTGCATCTGTCCTTGGTGTCCCACACCTCTGCCCTTTTATTATGCCTGAAACTGTTCCGTAAACAAAGACTGAAGCATCTGTGGTGACTGACTGCTTTGCAGTAGGGAAGTAGAAGGGAACACCTGGATTTAGGGATATATGTTGTGTTCTGCATAAGATTTCTCTTCTGACAAACCCCAGCACTGGGATTTGGAAAGATAAAGGTTGTTGATACTGGGACTAAAGGGATTTCAGATACCACTGTATATATCTCATGTGGAGTCTTGCCAGGGCTATCATGAGAATCACAGATGCCATAGCACCCAAAATCATGAGGAATTACTGTGCAGTAACCAAAGTCCGGTGGAAAATCTTAGAAATCCAAATAAAGCTCTATTTTCTTGTGAAAAAAAAGTTACTTAAACTGAGGTGACATCCCAGGAGCACAATCCTGTGTGAGGGATTCAAAAAAGACTTTTGACTGTTTTCTTGGAATTCCAGTTTATGTAAGAGATCTCTCACCCAAGATAGAAATTTCTGACACTTTGCAAAAGGCTCTGCAAAGATAAGCAAGTCATTTTAATATGGAAAAATGTGGATACCCTGTAGTCTACAATGAGGCACAACTGAAACTAGGCACTTTGTGAACACTCCTGGTGCAGTGTGTAGTCCAAAGATCAAGCTAAAGAACTTACAATGTGATCCAGGCATACAAAACCTTAAGACACATCTGAAGTCTGCATGGACAGGGATGTGTGATAAGCATTTTATAAGTCTAGTGTTACCAGAAAACCTGAAAGAGGAAGAAAAGGTAACAGTTGTGAAGTGACATCATTTTGCATTAGGGCACTGTCACAAACAGGTTTAGGAAAGAAAGACTCAGAACTGGTCTCCAAACATTTTGTTTCTTTTGCACTGGAAAAAAAGATTGTGATCTAGAGGGAGAGGAATGATCCACTGGATGGGAGGAATTTCCTCCTACTGCCATTTGTAACCTTGATGAATGGTATCAGAACCTGTTTGTCTGAAGCAATCTGTTGCCAAAGAAAAGAAAACAGAGATTAAGACTTTCTGGAAGAAAAAGGTGACCAGGGTGGGAGTGGGTCACAAGATTTCTTGCACAGTCATTCAGACATATTGGACTGTTCTTGGTTTTGGGAGATTCGAGACTTCTTTTTGGAACTCCCTTAAATGTCGAAAATGGAAAAGGAGAAAGAAAATCCCTTGGACAATTTGGAAATGGACAGCTGAAGAATCGGTTTCCCAGGATCAGCTTGCCCCTTTCATCACACTTTTTGATCACATCTGCAAGTTTTTTATCTGCATAGAGAATTCCCATCATAAAAGTTCCTCTTGCAGTTAAAATAAATATAAAGTCTCCACCCATCTGACCATTAAAGCTAGAAATGACTTTAATATGGCCTTCCATCTTTGTTACTACTTCTGAATGTATTACTGCTTTACTCAAGAAAAGTGAAAACAGAATTCTGAGGTTTATTTATCTTGGACAACAGAATGAAGACCACTGCATAACAGTAAGAAAACATAACTGTCTACCAATTTAGCAGACAGTGTCCTTCCCACATAACACATTACTATACAAACTCATAAATTATTAAATCTCATTAACATGTTCAGGATACAATTCACAGACCACTTCCTTAGAAACCACAACTCCATTTTCCTCTGTAAACCACCCTTTCAACTCACAAATGCAAAAAGCTCATTCTCCAAATTTGACACTGCTGCCTGGAATTCACTACTTGATGACCTAAGGCAAATAAAAACTTTCCTGAGTTTCATGTTTCTGAAAACTTTTCTTCAAGAAAAGTCAGTTTATAGTTGTTTTCATGATCACAGCTGACTTAGAGCGTGACTATGAAATCATTTACACTAATCCACACACTACTCACTCCTACTATTACAAGTCACTTGTCTCAATGTTGCTTCTCACCTGCACTCTATTACTAAGTAACTGCTATCTTTCAACTGCACTCAGTTATGCATGCATGGTATTATCTAACTTACTATCATATAGACTGTCATATTGAAGCTGTACGCTATGTAATTTTATGTACTCAGACATTTATACTTCTTACGTCTTCAGTGCCAGATATTTATTTTACTCATGTTTGTTAAATGGTATACACTGTAATGTTGTACATTATGTGCAGGGCTGGCCTTACGAAAAGGCAAACCAAGCAACAGTTTATAGTGCCATGCTTTCAGGGGCTCTCCTTTCCTATTAATTAATTAATTTATTTTTAGATAAATGTTTCTTGATCTAATAAAATAAATAAATAAACAAACAAACAAACAAACTGTACCTACTAAAAGAAAATGCACCTGTGGAACCTCTGGTGGTCCAGGGGAGCAGTACCCAGCTTGGCTTCACTTGACATTCAAGCCACATTAGCTTAGCTTAAACATTGTGAGGTCACAGGAGTAGAGATCTTGCAACATTCAAATATAGGCAAAAAAAAAAAACATGGGAAGCAAGGTTTTTTTTTTTTTTTTTTTTTACAAGTAGTGGCTGTATACACTTTGTTACGGGACAGAAGCCAAAATAATGGACATTCTGCAGAATTCTGGACAAAGAGGAATGACGTATTGTCAGTAAGACAAGTGTATTTATAACACTGTGTTTATAAGAATGCTGCTTTCAGTGATCAACCAGATATTTTGGCAGTTTTTCTGGTGTTGTGATTTGTGTGGGAAGATGGTATGAGAGGAATGGTCTGGAGAGGTAAGTTTTATGACTGTTTATACAGTAATGTTGGCAGTGATCAACCAGATATTTTAGGCAATATTTCTGGCTTTGTGATTTGTGTGGACAGTTAAGATGACAGGAATGGTACAATGAGATAAATGCCATTACTATTTTTGCAATGATGATAACAGTGATCAATCAGATATTTTTGGTAGTATTTATCTAGCTTTGTGATTTGTGTGGAGTAACTTGGATTAGAATACTTTAATGAGTGGCAACTTGTTTGTGTGGACTGTAGAGGTTGAAATAATTCATAGATTCATGGATTGCTGCTAGGCTAAAGACCTGGGTGGGGGGGCTTTCTTAGCCTAGCCATGTTTTCCTGAAAGAATAATGATATCCTGTATAGGACACTGAGAGCCAGACATTTATAATCTACCTCTGTCGATAATAGACATTGGTGCCAGGCCTGGTGTGAATTTCCAGTTCTCTGTCCACTGGTCTAGGTTGCACTTAAACTGAGTAACAGACAAACCCAGCTTCAAATGGATTGGAAGCTTGTTCCATAGGAAAGGCAGTCTCTGGGACACATATCTGTCTCTCTAGCATCTTTAGTTTAAGTCACAGACAAAATTCAGGTCCATAGACCTTGTACTTCTGGTACTGTTTGACTTACAATTATGTAGGAGATTCATAAGTGTGGAGTTTGAAGATACCTTGTAACTAAGGTATAAATCATCCCTCAGCAATCTATAGGAGACTCAGTAAGGCAGGTTTGTTATGCCTTTTGAATATTACATAGCCATCAGATGCCAAAGCTATAACCACTGCATGGGGGTTGGAGTTGCTTAGATGAAAGTAACTAACCCTCTTGTCTTTACTTAGTTTAAACAGCCACTATCTGGCTTTGAAGGACTAGTGTGCTTTTGTGAGAAGTAAGATGGACTACTTAACTGGACACTTGATCTGCAGAGAGTAGGTATAATTGCTGTGGCTGTCTTCTGTGGAAGCAAATGATTAGCTGACTGCTATTTGCTTATTATAATGGCTTTGCAGAATTGATGTGATTATGTGAAGCAATGTGCAATATTTTAATGTGTGGCAATTATTTCTTTGGAACAATGGAAGGTGGCACAGTGTTGCAGTGGATAGCATTGTCACCTCACAGCAAGAGGTTCCCTAGTTCGATTTTCAGCTGTGGTGACTTCTGTGCAGAGTCTGCATGTCCTCTGTCTTTTCATATGGGTTTCCTCTGGGTGCTCTGGCTTCTTCCCACATTCCAAAGACATGCAGTAGGTGGACTGGACACTCTATATTGACCATAGGTGTGAGTGTGTGGTGTAGAAGAACAACTGTGGCATGGCTAGCCACCTAATGGTGTAAACCTTGGTTCTAGATGATTGTCACTCTTGAATTGATGCCCCAACTCCATATGCAAAAATGGGAAAAAGGGGTGATGGATGGATGGGTGAAAAACATTACACGTTCATCCTCTTTTACAACAATCAGTGGTCCGAATTACACATAGAAGTAGCTACAGCTGCTTGGTGGGGATTGTCTGAATGAAAGTAACTGGCCCTGTTGTCAACTCTCCAAAATAAGGAATAAATGGATTACAAAATACACAGTTATTAAGAATGTCTAGGGGCTGGTGGCTCCCACACATCAAGGCTGTATAAATGGATTTTGATATGGGTTTAATAATCACCTCTATCCTGAACCCCACCAAGTCTAAAACCATCCCTGTTTATGGGTGTACACTGAAGGTCACTGTACTTGTGTGGGGTGACTGATGACAATGTTATTATTTCTTTAAAATTCTTCCCAAACATCAGAGGTCACTATTTCATGTGTTAGGCTAGGTACAGTATGGTCATTATTTGTTCAACTTTCCTCACATACAGCAAAGGGGTGAGAGGAGGGTCACTGTAGCTTACATAGGAGCACTGTACTGTTTCTAGAGATAACAGGTTGGAAACATTATTGCAATTATTATTTTATTTATTTATTTTGCATTTCCCTCACAATCAAATGTCTGACCCTTTTTGCTTTGGGCACCAGTTCACCAAGCAGTTAACAAACTTATCATTAGCCACAAAAGAGATACCCATCTCCAGCCTAGAGAAAGAAGGGTTAATATCAACAGCTTCTTATTGCTTTTTAGATGTTTTCCTTGATTAGAGAGGGACATCTGATGAAGGGGGTTCCAACTGCATTTTAGTATGTACACGAAGCTCTAAATGGTTGCTTTCTAAACAGATTTCAAGATAAATGACTTTGTAGGGACTTCTGCACAAAGACTCGACAAATAGAACTCTCTTTGATATTATGGTCGGACTTCATATGTTTATCTTTATAAGGGATCTACCAATCACAGTTACATTTCTCTCTTTTAGATGACAGGAAAATATCATTTGTTTATTGAAAAACTAAAGAAAAGAGGAAGGTTCCCCAATGGTGTACTTAGTTGTCTTTAGTGAAGGTAAGCTAGACCATTTTGTATAGCAAATAGGCCAAGATTCAGATGGAGTCTTGATTCATGGACTGGCAGCAAGAAAGTTCTGAAGATTTTCACACCCATACATCCCTTAAATACCATCTTGTAGTCCTGGGCATAGGTCTAAGGGGAGAAGTACATCATGACAGAAAGTCATACTTAAGCTCTGGTAGGCTGGCTATATTGTACCCTTTGCATGATACATCACTATCAGTTTGCATTACTATGTTGTTATTGAGTTCAAAAGTGGAAAAGTGGAAATGGAAAAGATTTCCTGCAATTTTAGAAGAAAAGCTGGAGTGGATGGAGGAAGTGGAGTTTATATTACAAAGATAATCATAGATTCTTCTTTTGAAAGAACAGCCCTTGTGATTCATCTCTTTCTTTTTATGTCACCTTGCCATTTGTTCTGATATTGTTGCTTGGAAGATTTTTGTTGCATAGCTTTAAATGGTTTTCAGAAGAAGATCCCTGGGTTTTATGAATATATATTTTGGTACTTGAAATAGGTGATACCCTACATCAACTTGCCTCTCTCTTTCAGCTGTTTATGTACCTCATCCAAGGAATTTCCAAACAATACACTTTATCAAGAGTGAAATTTAAAAGCTGTGCCTCCTTGTCTTCTGAGAAATAGGTTCATAGGTTCATAGGTTCATACTAGGCTATCTGCCCGAGGGCATTTATAAGCCTAGCCCATAGTTTTGTGGCTTACGCCACCCCTTTAGTTTGGAGAAACTATGCCCATTATTTTGCTGTGCCTCTGTCGAGCAATGACACTGAGGTAACCCCTGGGGTGTATCTGCGATCTCCCATCCATTGGTCAATATTCCTCTTGAACAAGGCCAGCGAGGTGCTCTGCCTCACATAAACCGGGATTTTGTTCCACAGCATAGGGAGTCTTTGGGTGATGAATCTATCCCTCCAGCACGTCCTATTAATAACCGTGTCGAGGTTTAAGTCTCCCGCCCTTGTGGCTCTGAGGGATCTAGATTTTTTGAGATGAAGCATGTTCATCAAATCTGGGTTTGACATGGCCTTGTATGTCAGGCATAGGTCACCTCTGAGCAAGCGGTAAGCAACTGAATATAACTGGAGTTCTTTCAGTCGGGCAGCATAAGACAGATTTTTGAGACCCTTTATCCTTTTGGTGAGGAACTTTTGTGGCCTCTCCAGCTGCTGCAAGTGTCGGGTCAGATACATTCCGAATGGGGCATTGTACTCGATCATTGGTCTGATGAGTGATGAGTATAGGGAGACTATGACTTCCCTTGATCTAGATGTGAATCCCTTCATGATAAGGTGGGCAATGTAGAAGGTCTTCCTAACTACTTTAGCAATATGAGTGTCGAATGAAAGGCTACTGTCAACCTGGGTTCCCAGGTCCCTAATAACTTCTTCTGTGTTCAGGGATTGCCACCTATATGGTAGCTAGGGGTAACCTTATTTTTCCCGAAGGGTATGACTATGCATTTCTTGGCATTTAACTTTAGGCCATGGCTCTGGCACCAGTTATCCGTTTCTGTGAGACCCTTCTGAAGGATATCTGTGTCGGATGTGTTTTCAACTATGGCGCCCAGTTTGCAGTCATCTGCAAACTTTGTCAGCCATAACCCTCCTGTGTTTGCTTGTACTTCAGAAAAGTAGATGCCAAACAAGAGTGGGCCCAGGACTGAGCCCTGTGGGACACCACTTGTGACAGGCTTTGAGTCTGACATGGCGCCAGCAACTCTGACCCTGTGGGTTCTGTCACTCAGCCAGTTTGCAACCCATCTTGTAATGTATGGGTTTACATTTAAGTTGATGAGTTTTTCAATGATACCCGAGTGAGGTATTGTATCAAAAGCCTTCGCCAGGTGTAGGTAGGCTGTATGGACTGCCTTTCCCTCGTCAATGGCCTTGGTGACT
The DNA here is from genome assembly GCF_019279795.1 of Protopterus annectens. NCBI lineage: Eukaryota > Metazoa > Chordata > Ceratodontiformes > Protopteridae > Protopterus > Protopterus annectens. The sequence goes on from NC_056748.1 coordinate 1,048,122,698, forward strand.
GTTTCGAAAAAGTCAACCAAGTTTAGAAGGCATGATCTGCCTTTGACAAAGCCAAACTGGGTTGGATCCAAAGTCTGCAAGTTCCCTATGTCTTTATTTATGAGATCCATTATGATCCTCTCCATGGCTTTGCAGATAAGGCTTGTCAAGCTAATGGGACGGTAATTTCCAGGGTCGGTGGAGGCACCGCCTTTGTGGAGTGGGACCACAGTCGCTGTGCGCCACTCCCTGGGTACGTATCCAGAGGTGAGACTAAGATTAAACAGCTGTCCTAACTGCGGGTTTAATTCCTCATTGAGTTCATGGAGCACACAGCCGGGGACACCATCAGGTCCCATGGATGCTGTGTTCTTTGCCTTGGAGAGAGCAGTTCTCACCTGGGTGTTAGAGATGTTTGGGGGGGCTACAATCATTTGGTATAGATATCTCTCCTTTAGGGGGGGGGAGAAGTTTGCACTGAACCTGTCAGCCAGTATGTTGGCAATGTCTGTAGGATCAGTAATCTTCACATCATTTTGAACTAATTCTGAGCATATCTGGGAGTTTCCTCCTAGGTTTCTGACATAGCTAAAGAATGCCTTATGGTTGTCTTTAGAGTCCTTAGCTAGTTTTTTCTCAAAATTAGCTTTGGATGATTTTATGAGAGCTCTTAGCTTTTTACATATAGTGATCAGCGGTGTCTTACCTTTTAAGGATTTTGCTCTATCTTGTAGTAGCTTTCTCCTTTTGTTGTAGAGTTTGTTTATGGCTGGGGTCCACCAGACTGGACGCTTGCCTTTGGTACAAAGAGTCTTTGTTTTGCTTGGGATTGCCTGATCCATGCAGCCCTGCAGGTGCTGGTAGAAGGCATTTGTAAGTGATTCAGCGGTTTGAGTAATGTTAACCGCCGGCTCAGGGGCCTTAAAGGAGACCACACTAGTCTTTAGAAGTGTGAAGTCGGCTTTCGAGAAGTTCTTTACTGTGGTCTGTTTCATTTCGGGTGGGGGCGGGATGAGGACCTCCAGCGAGATTAGTTTGTGATCAGATCTCACCAGTGAGGGGTATACTTCCGGCGTTGAACATTGTGCTCCCATGTTCGTGATGATGAGATCAAGTATGTTTTCTCCTCTTGTGGGGATGGTGACTAACTGTTCCATGGCATTTGAGTTTATGAATTCCAGGAACTTTTGGGCTAGAGTGTTTGGGCTTGAGTAGTGTTCCCAGTCTATATTAGGGTAGTTGAAGTCACCTAGTATGATGGTGTTCGAGATACATTTATCCCCTCCAGTGTTTTCAGGAAGGCCATATGAGGTTCCTGAGTTTGCGAGGGTGGCCTGTAACATGCTACAAATTGCAGAGTAGTCTTGCCTATGGTTAATTGCACCTGGATGGTTTCCTATGCATCGTGCGATGCCACCAATCTTGAGGTGTGGGTGTCCTTGATGAATATGGATACCCCTCCTCCTTTCTTGGTATTGTCCGGGTTTTGGGGCTGGAATGCATGATATGAGGTAAAACCTGATAGTGCTGGGGTGCTCTCAGGAGCCTTGAACCAGGTTTCTGTCACAGCACAGACATCGATGTTCTCCATACTGAGAAGGGCCTCGAGTGCGTGCATCTTGAGGTTGAGACTTCTGGCATTGAGCAGCATTACCCTTAGTTTTTTTTTCTTTGTTTTGTTCTAGGGTGGTAGGTTTAGAATTTGAGCCTTGCCTAAAAAGGCACTATGGGGGTGGCAAGAGCCTTTGCCAAAATCCGGAATCCCAGGAGTGACAAGTGCAAGCCGTCCCTTGAAGCAGCGTGGCTTGTCCAGCATGTCATCCCAGGCAGACAGACATTGTATCCCCTTTGAATGACACCAGAGTTTAAGCCAATTGTTAAAGCTGATCATCTTATCTCTGTATTGTGGCATCATTCTTGGTGAAGGTAGGATACTGCTCAAGGTCAGGGTCATACCTGCTTGGGCTACATAATCAGAGAGCTCCTCTATGTCTCTTTTCATGTAGTCCAAGGAGGTACGTCTCAGGTCGTTAACACCAGCGTGGACAATGATTGAGTCGTACTTGTACCTGCTGTTGAGAGACCTGAGTGCATGTGTTATGTGGCGGATTCTAGCACCCGACAGGCAGCTTACTGTGACCTTCTCCTTACTCAGTCTTGTGAGCGGGACGTCAGTGTGTCTGACTATGGAGTCACCAATGACTAGCGTGTCTGGCATTGTGTTTGGCCTTAAGGGCTGTGACTGCTTGACACTCTGACTGTGTGGTCTATGTGTTGCAGGTGTTGTGTTCTGAGGTGGTAGTTGTTTGGGTGTCTGCTTTGGTGGCCTCTGCTGTTTAGGTAGATTTTTGATCAGAGCCTCCGAGTATGTCTTTGTGTGTTTATGTGTATGATTTGAGGTTGTGATGGTATTATGTGAGACTGGGTCTATAGTGTGTGTGGTTACCTTCTCCTCCTGTCTGGTCATGCCAGTCCTATGTTGAGAGAGCTCAGCCTCCAGTTTGGCCGTATAGTTGCATCTCTCGCATGTATTTGTGTTTTGTGGGAGGAGGAGAGGGTTGTCTGTGTACATGAGGCAATTGTAACATTGCCTCAATATTCCCAGGTTCACCAGCTGAGCAGGAGAGGACATTAGCAACTGATCCCTCGACATGCTAGAAGGAATAGACAGAAAAACTTAAGAAAAGGTTCTGGGGGATGTGGGTGACCGAGAAATGGGGTTTGCTTTTTTGGGGTACTTTCTATAACAAGAGTGCTGTATCGAGGTGATAAGTACTGTAGGAGCAAGTGCTTCACTATACAGATAGAGAAAAGTCTACTTGGGAGTCAAGTAGAGATAATTTATAGTTGTAGGATACACTAAATAGAACAGTAGTATACTTTGAGGAAGGTAGTTTTAAGGGAAAATTTGAAGAGTGGACTTTAGGTAGCCCTAATAGTTTAAATCTGATTAACCGGCGCTGCCCTAGTGTGCAACGGTAGCAGCTCCGCGCTAAATCGCGCTAAAGCGCGCTAACGTGTGCTTTATAGCAGGGGGCTGGAAAAAAACAGGAAATGACCCAAAATGGCAATCCTATGCTTAACAATTTCAGTATAAACAGCAGCACTGCAGACAGCATCAACAGTATCATAAGAGCACTTAATAGAGTGCTTAGTGACTAGGGAAGCAGAATTAACCATTTGGAGTAATTAGCTTTAATCTGTGAGTTGTTAAGGGTATCCAAAGACTGTTGTCTATTTGCAAAAATAGTTTCAAAGCATTCTGACATATGTGCTTGACAACTTATAGCTCTAAGAGCAAAGGTGGATGATGAATAGACTTTCTTGCCAGTCTGTCAAACATACAGTTATCCTTATTATTTAGATAGAACTGGCGAAAAAAGGACTTAGATCTCCTGTCCCCATTCAAGGAAATAATAGCACGGATTTTTATAGAGAAAGTTATGAGAATTTGGCACACTGTTGAATCTATCCAGTTTATTTGGAGCAGGACTTCCTCCCACTTCCCAAAAACATTCTGTTTCCACCTCAAACTCACTCAAGAATGGAGTCAAGGGCAGCTGCACAGGCTCTAGATGGTGTCTATAGAGGAAAAGTTGTATAGATCAACTGCTTTGGGCATCAACTGTGGTGTACAGAATGAGCAAGAAAGGAGAACATGGATCACAAACTGCGTACAGTGCCAGGGCTAGCCATTCAACATTGTACAAGTGGCTCTAGGTGATTGTCATGTTGACTAATGTCACCAAAAATGGCCATAGGTATTTGCCAGTGACAAGTGGGTTGAGGGCCTGGCATAATCCAAATTATACCAGGGACACATGATAATACTCAGAAGGATGTATGTACCCCTACAGATCAGTGTGTGCCTGCCATAAAGCCCAGCAACTCTGGGTCAATAAGTTAATGGATAGACAGTTCCCAGTTGCTCAGCTTGAGTTACCTGGGATAGCTTGGTTGAGTGAAAACTGGACATAAAACAATCAACCTGCCAAGCAAGAACTACAAATTGCCAAACTCAGTGTAGGTTCCCTGATAGGATGCAGCTTGGAAATGGATGATATGATAGTAAAGTAGAGGCTGTACATCCTATGTATCCAGGATACAAGATGGAAGGGCAATGCAGCAAAGCCACTTGGCTTGGGATTCAAAGTCTGCCACTCAGGAGGAGGACATACTACAAAGCGTGTGTGAATTATGGTGATGGAGAGGCTTCATTAGACAGTGAAGGAAGCCATCAGAATTAGTCACAGACTCATGGCAATCAGACTATAGTATAAGGATAGGGCACTATTCGTAATATCTGCCTATGCCTCACAACAGGATTGTGATAGTTAGGAAAAGACTGCATTCAGACAGCAGTTGCAGGACTTAATAGATAAAGAATAAGAACATGAATTGGTGTTGATACTGGGTGACCTGAATGCATATACTGGGGACAGACCAAACATGATATGAGGACTGCCTTGGTCCATATAGGGGGAGAGACAACAGGAATAAAGAAAGAGAGGCCATTTTGACTTCTGTCTGGCAAAAGGCTTCATGCCGGTCAACATGGCATACCTCTCAACCTCTTAGAGCAAGAAATCTGGACAAAGCCACAAATACTGGGGGGACAGAGGCCTAAAAATAGAGACACTTTTTAAATATTGTTCTTACAAAGTTAGAAGATTGACAGAATAACAGGTTTTGCATTAGGATGAATTTTCTGAAGGGTATAAAGTCTGAAAATTACATGTTTACCATTATTTTCTGACTTCAGTCCTCAGTAATTCGCCAGTGATTTGCCAGAAAACTATAATTTTATGAGAGACGGACAAAAATATGAGTCAAAAAATCTGGACAGTCTGAGAAAATCTGGACAGTTGACGGCTATGCATGGTTCAACAAGAGAGGAAGTCACAAGATCACATATAGGAGTGGCCAACATTCAATTCAGATAGACTTCCTCCTAGTAAGAAAGAGCACTGAAATAGTTGCCCCACAGCATAAACCACTGGTTGCCCCATTCAGCTGAAAGCAGTATTCAGAGAAGGCTCTGAGGTCAGCAGAGAATAGGCTAAAGACCTGAAAGTTGAATGGAAAAACAGCACAAAAGTTCATGGGATTACTCAGGGTTAAAGTACCTCGAGTAGAAGAAGAAGTAGGTGAAGATGAAGAAGAATTTCAGCACCTCAAACAGCATGTGTGAGGACTATAGAACAGATATGCAGCCATGCCAGGTATGGAAATAAGGTACAAACGTTAGTGAAATGCAGAAATCCAGGAAGTTATCAAAAGAAAGGAGTGCAGGAAAAAGTGGAAGATAGAAAAGACTGGCCAGTCTAAGAAGGAATACTGATTGGCTAGCAAAGAAGCTAAGAGAGAAGTTGCAATAGCAAAGACCAAGTTATCAGAGGCACTCTACCAGCTTCTGGAAAATGACTCAGTAGATAGCACAAAGAAACTCTATCAGACTTTAAGGCAAAGACAGAAAGGTAAAGAAGATAGTTGGGCATCCATCATAATGGATGCCAGAGACAACCTATTCACCAGTCCACAGGGCATCAAAGGCAGATGAAATGACAACTTCCAGCAGCTTCCGAATGAAGAAAACTCCACAGAAGCTGTACTGCCCTAGACACAGTCTACAATGAAAGAAGAGGAGGACTCCACCTTAGAAGAAGTAAGAACAGCACTAAGGAAAATAAAGTCACGGAAAGCAGCATATGCCAGATGATGTCACAGCAGATATAATTAAGATGTTGAGTGAGATAGGGGAAAAATGCTCCTGGGGCTATTCATAGCAGGACAGAGAGAAAGGCATTTCCCAGATGACTCAAGAATAATCATACTAATGACAGTGTACAAGAACAAAGGGTACATCCATAACTGGTCAGTACAAACTCCTATCATATTGCATGAAAGTTCTGGAGAGGGTGACCAATAAATGAACACAGAATAGTGAAAACTAAGATGGGCTATTCAGATCAGGATGCAGCATAACTTACCATATGTTTGCAGTGAGACAGATAGTTGAGAAGATAGATAAGGAAAGAGTTCAAATGGACATTCCTAAATTTAGAGAAGACATATGACAAGGTCCCAAGAATGATGATTTGTTCAGTCCAGTGGTGTTTTGCAGTTCCAAAAACATTGCTAAAATTAGTGCAGGCTATGTGCAAGGACCCAATGACTCAAGTAAGAACTGTGTTTGGTCATACAGAGAGGTTCACAGTGGAGGTAGGTGTACATCAGGGTTTATCTCTGAACCCACTGCTTTTCATACTGGTGGTGAACTACATTAGCAAACAGGTTGGAGGGGATAGTTCAACAAAGTTGTTGTATGCAGACAATCTGGCATTACAGGCTGACTCTGAGCATGCCATTAACTCTCTTCTAAAACCAGGAAAAACTACCACTCCCACTCTTAACTCAAACAACAATAATAAAGACATTCCCTCCCAATTTAATCACCACTTTACAGAATCCATACTAACACTTTCCTCCCAGTTATCCAAGAATAGCCCCACATATAACCCATCCAAATGTCCTGATAATATCCCATCCTTCACTCTCTCACCCATTCCCACCAACACAATTAAAAAACTCCTGCTAAAACTGAAACCCACCAGCCTGGCCACTGACAATCTACCAGCCAACTTCCTAAAAATAGCAGCTGAATCCTTATCCTATCCTATTTCCATACTTATCAATCGCTCGATCCAAGAAACATACGTCCCTCAACTATGGAAGGAATCATATATTATTTCACTGCATAAAGGTGGAAACTCTTATGAATACTCAAATTATTGCCCCATTGCCATCTTATCCTCCTTATCTAAAATACTTGAGAAATGCATGCATTCTCAGGTAATGAAATTCCTAAACACACAATCTCCACTCTTCCACACAGCATGGCTTCCGGCAACTCCATAGCACAACTGCTCTGCTCTCTTTCACCAATCTTGTTAATCAACAACGAAATAAAAACAACTTTGTATCTGCAAGATTTTTAGACCTCTCGAAAGCATATGATATGGTCTCACATCCCTTACTACTAGAGACCCTGGCCTCCCTATCCTTTGCCCCTCGCACATTAGCCAGGTTTAAAAGCTATATCTCAGGTAGGCAGCAATTCGTCCAATGGCAAGGTGTTCTATTCCACTTACTCCCAACTACCATCAGCATCCCACAAGGCTCAATATTAGGTCCACTTCTGTTCTCCATATTTACCAACAATCTCCATTCATCCACACAGCAGGTGTCACTTATACGATAAGCCGACGATTCCACTTTTATCTGTTCTGCTCCATCACTAACCACTCTATAAAAACTCACTCAGAAATTCTTTAGCTCTGTGGAAAGACGGATTACTGAGATCCAACTTATCCTAAACCCTAACAAAACCAAACTGCTACTTTTCACCCCCAACAAAACCATATCTACCCACCTATCCTTCACTATTTCCTCCAAAAATGGTACTATGATCTCTCCCTCTGATCATACAAAACTCCTAGGCATCAAAATTGATAAACACTTACTCTTTGAAATTACTGGATCAGGATCTAATTGGGAACTATAGTAAACAAATGGAAACGGAGTTATTAAAATGTCAGAAGGACCTTTTTTTACTGCAAAACAGTAAATTATCATTTTATGAACAGAAAATGCTGGTAAAATACGCCAATCATATACAGACCCCTTCAAAGGCACTAGCGCGTATCATTAATCAATCGAAAATACCTTCTCAAATCTCTGAAATACACTTTAATAATAAAACATATACCAATACTGAAGACATTATGAAGACATTTGAACTAATATTTTCTCAAGTCTATGGTGAACAGCAGGAATTAAATATAAATAAGAGTAATAATGATTTTCTGCAGAAAATTATCTTTCCGAAGATTGGTGATGAGCTTCATATGAACTTAGTTAAACCAATTTCTTCAGAGAGGATAACTGATGCAATTAAGAAGTTGAAGCCATATAAAGCTCTGGGACCGGATGGTTTGACCACGGAATTTTATAAAACCTTTAGTGATATATTGGGGAAAATACTTTCACAGGTATTTAACTATATAACTAATAATAAAATTAATGATCCGCACTTTAATGCTTCGAAAACTATTCTTATACCGAAAGAGAATGCTGATTTACAAAACTCGGATAACTATAGACCTATTTCACTTTTGAATATAGACATGAAATTATGACATCGATTTTGGCTAATAGATTGAAGAAGGTAATTAACCTGATAATATCAGAGGAACAAGCCGGTTTTATAAATGGCAGACAAACTACAGATAATACGTTATCACTTCATACACTGATTTCTTATGCCACTCACAGGAATTTTAATGCTTATGCACTCATAATTGACGCGCAAAAGGCGTTTGATAGAGTGAACTTAGAATGTTTGTTTGATATTTTAGTATGTTTTAATATACCTCAAGAATTCATTTTAACTTTAAAAAAACTATATAATAATCCCTATACAAATCTAGTTATCAATAGGAATCTCTCAAAAAGAATTCAAATTAAGAATGGTACCCGTCAAGGATGTCCATTATCTCCTATATTATTCAATCTATATTTAGAACCATTATTTCTACATATCAAACAGAATATTTATCACAATGCTCCAATAATATATGGTATGAAAATTTCCATGGCTGCTTTTGCGGACGATCTAAATATTTACTGCACGACACCTGTTTCAGGTATCAAGAAAATATTAAAAGCTGTGGAAGACTTTGCAAAAATATCGAATTACAAAATAAATTTAAAAAAAACCAAGGTATTTCCGTTAAAGACGCCTACACCCTTTTCACTTTTACCATTGGTAGGTCAGGTAAAATCCGAAGAAAAAATAAAATATTTAGGGGTTGTTTTTTCAACGGATAATAGAGACTTTTATGTCAATAATGTTACACTAATTTGGGAGCAGATAGTTTCTGTTTTAAAAAGATGGAATAATCTGAAATTACCAATAATAGCAAAGACCTCAATTATTAAAATTAACATACTTCCCAGAATATTATATATCTTTAGAGCTACTCAAGTTCAAATTTCTAGGAAATTCTTTAAACAACTTCATACAGAATTAGGTAAATTTGTATGGGAACCTAGAAAAGTTAGGATATCTTATGACAAACTGATGACTCCGAAAAACAGGGGTGGGTTGGAGCTACCAAATTTTGAAACATATTATTTAATAATAAATGCTAATAGAATTCTAAGAGTAGTTAACTTTGATAGGTCCAATTCTAAATGGGCACCTAAGTGGTTGATTCTGAATCATAAACATGTTGCTGGACTGGGCATCAATTGTAAGGCATTACCTTTTTTAAATAAAGATACCCTTAAAATGTACGCTCTGATGGAACATATCAGAATATATATAATATCAGTACAAAGTCTGTTTAACTTACTAAATTTCTTATAATATATGATGATTTTTCAACCACTTCATAAGAACCCGAATTTGAAAATTGGTAATCAGTTGACAGATCTTAAGAAATTCCCACTTATAAGTGAATTAACCATACTTGATTTATATCCCTTTCTCGGTATCTCAATGCATGACATGCTAAGAGAGATGAATCTCCCTAATTCGTATTTAATTATAATGAGACAGTTAAAGGACTTATCAATAAGCTATTTCAGTAATAGGAATCATAAAATTAAAGAAGAAGACTTAAACATTTGCTTAAATTTATGGCAAACTCTAACACAGGACTGTAAATATATAACAGCCTCATATAGTTTGATGAAAGATGTGAAATACAATAACCAAATACTTTTATCCAAATACTGGAAGGAGAAACTGTCAACGATTGAAGATAGTAAAATAGTGAGAGCAATTAACTTAACCTTAAAATCAGTGTCCCTTCAAAAGTTATTATTTACTCAGTTGATGATATTTAATAATGCGTATTACACGCGTCTCACTCTATATAAATTTAATTCAAAAAATTCACCTAAATGCCCATATTGTATAGATCAAACGGCTGACCTTTTACACATGTTCTGGAGTTGTAAATGTATTTTTAAACTCTGGAATTCTTTGAAATTCAAACTACAAAAAATGGGATATCAACAGTCTACACTTTCTTGGGAGTTTATGATTCTTCATATTCCGCCAATTAATTTGGATAGATCCCAAAGGATCATACTCATAAACATTTTTTTGTTAATGAAGCTGTACATAGCTACAAATTGGTTGAATCCATCCCAGACTTCATGGGAAAACTTTAAGGGTGTAGCGATAAAACATATCTTAGCACACAAATTACTAATTAATGATCATAAGAAAAGTGTAAATAACACAAAAATATGGGAGCAAATCTTCAATATTGTCTTAGCTTAAGGTTCCAATCCACTTTTCTCCGGGAAGTACAGACTAATTATGGAGTTTACTATAGATAAGCCTTATATTGATACTAGACTTTTATTTTCTTTTTCTGTAATACCTATTTAGAAGTATATATTTATGTATAATGATTCTATGTAACTGTTGGAAGCATTCATGTATATATTGTAAATATGTTGTAGTATTGTATTAACATTTGGAAAAAAAAAATAAAGAATTATTATTGAAAAAAAAAAAAAGATAAACACTTACTCTTTGATGTCCACATCTCACAAACTATTACAAAGGTCCATAAAAAATGGGAACATTATATAGACACAGGAATTTCCTTACTAGTCAAGCACGGCTCACCCTTGCCCAAACTCAGCTCCTGTCCATGCTACTGTATGCATCACCGATTCTTACCAATTAAGAAAACATGACCTTGTGAAACTTGAGTTGTACTACAATAAAATCACCAAATTTGCCAATAACTCCACCTTTAGAACCCACCACTGCCAAGCTCTGAGGGAACTACAGTGGCTAGAACTTCCTCAACTAATAAACTATCACCAGCTAGTCATTGCCTACAAGTTTGTAAAACATCCTGAAAAAAAACCTGCACTAGGCCAACTTCTTACATACAAGCCATCCCCTTCGCTCCTCAGACAAACCCCTCCTCAGTATCACAAGGGCCAACAATACAGAAGGAAAAGCTCTGTTCTCTCACACCATAGCTAAAAATTGGAATAATCTACCTAGTAATCTGAGTAAATCCTCTACTTCTACTCTCTTTAAAAACTCACTTAGGTTACACCTATCAAAGAACTGGCTATGCCCGTGTATCCTTTCCTTTCCCACACTCTATATATCTTACTGCCTAATTTCACCTATTCTACTGCTTTGTGCAGTCTAGGCTACTAGTCTGCTGTCTGAAACTGTATAACAATCAAATTATTAATTATGCCTAACTATCTTATATCGGTGTATATGCTGTTACTTCATACTGTAATATACTGTATGTTTTTTCATATTGTGGAATTTTTATATTGTTGAAACGTTTTACTTACTGTGGAGCTTTTCTCCCTGGGACTCTGCTGAAAATGGGCCTGTGCCCAGTCAGACCATCCCGGTCAACAAATGTAAAATAAATAAATAAATAAGAATGTAAACATAGGATATGGGAATGGAATGCAAAAGTGAAGGAACATGGGATGAAACAGTACAGATAAGATAGCTGTAATGGCAGTAAATGAGTGAAGTCAGAAGAACCTGAGAATTGAGACAAAAGGAAAAATAGAGGAACGGGTTAACAGTTTCAAGTATATGGGAGGGGTAGTTGAGAAGAAAGGAAGTCTGAATGATGAGGTCAAAGCTAGAATCAGAGAGGATGCAGCCAACTGACACAGAGTGTCAGGGATAGTGTACGACAGAAGAATGCCAAAGAAGATAAAATGTAAGGTGTACAAAATTAGTGCAACTTGTACTACTGTATGGTTCAGAAGGCCTGGCAGTAAATGCAGAGCAGTTGAGAAAGCTAGAGGTGATGGAGATGAAACCAGAGCTGGGTGATAAGATGCACACTGCAGAGAACTAAGGACATCAGAGCAGTAGCCAAATTAACTCCAATTACACAGAACGATAAAGAGAACAGATTACAGTGGTTTGGGCACATGTGCAGAAAAGCAGAATACAGTTTGGTGAAGATGATTTTGGATAGACAGAAAAAAGGCAAAAGGAAATGAGGGCATCTGGCATAGAGGTGGATGAACTGTGTGATATAAAACCTGTTACAGCCAGGCATGGCTATCGAAGAAGGTAGGAAAGTGGCATTGAACTGAGAGGGATGATGACAGTTGATACAACACCATGACCCAATGTAGAAAGTGGGAAAAAGCGGGATCGATAATGATGATGATGAAGATGATTCTTTTGAGCAAGGGGTGAGATGCTGGGGAAACAGATACTATAAAGAGGGCATCCCCTAAAACTTCCAGGACTGGTAGGATAGCCACAGGCTTTTGTGAGTTCATGCTCAGGAGCCCATAAGATCTTTTTTATAGCTCTGATATCTTCTTTCCATCCCCCTTACAAAAAAAAAAAAAAAAAGAAGTTATGTACTCACCATAACGTCCATGTTTATTGTCCATCTCGCCTTCATTCTTGCTAGGTTGGGTTCAGATCCGATCCTCGGATCTGACTCGGCCTTATATACACGCTCGAGGTCCTCCACTAGCTCCTGGCTAAACTCTATCCCAACATGCACTAGGAGAGCTCCCAAGATCTTGTTTACAGTTATAAAAGAATACAACATAAGGGTAGTTTAGTACCCTATAGAGCAATCAAGAAGGTCAGAGATCACTAATAGCCAATTGTATCAACTCGGTCTCCCAGAAGCAAAAGGTTGAGGGAAAGGAGGGTGAGATGTAAGAATGAAGGTGAGACAATGCACATGGAACGTTATGGTGAGTACATAACTTCTTTATGTGTTGTCCTATCTCGCCTTCATTCTTACTAGGTTAGGACAGTGTCCCTAGCACCATCTTTCTTGGGTGGCTCAAGGGAAAATATTCTTCAGAATTGTGGAACCAGAGGGGGCCCATTTCTTGGGGACCAAACTGACTTTGTAATGAGTGATAGAGGTAAGTGGTCTTGCCCACATTGCTACAGCACAAATGGTATCAATTGGCAGTCTAGCCCGAAAGGCGGAAGAGGTTGCAATGGGTCTTGTAGAATGGCCTTTTACTTTATGGGGAAGATCTTTGTTCTGAGATTTATAAACAAATGTTTTACAATCTGAGAGCCATTTTGAAAATGTCACTTTAGAAACTGGAGCACCTTTCTTTGAATCTGAAAAGGATACGAATAGTTGGTCAGATTTTCTGAAGTCTTTTGTCCTATGGAAGTAAAGGCATAATTGTCTATGCACATCCAGTTGGTGCAACATGTATTCTGTCTTATTCTCATAATTAGGAAAAAATACTGGTAGCTCTAGGGACTGGTTCAAATTAGAATCTAAACATATTTTGGGTAAAAAGGAAGGGTTTGTCCATAAGGAGACTCTATCTCTGTGGAAAAGCATGTAGGGGGGCTTTATTGACAAGGCTTGCAGCTCTGACACCCTTCTAGCAGAAGTAGTTGCTGTCAAAAGAATAGTTTTCGAAGTCAAAAATTTGAATTCTGACATCGAAAAAATTAAACATGATAAGACAAAATTCAAGTCCCATGGTGCTGGAGGGTCTTTAATAGGTGGTTTTAATAAAAAAAATAAGAAGTTATGTACCTACCATAACGTTCCATGTTAGTTGTCTTCTCTCGCCTTCTTTCTTGCTGGATGGGTTCGGAGCCGATCCTCGGCTCCAACTCGGCACTTGCTAAGCTCGAGAGCTAATTTTACCAGCTCGAGGCAACCCTATATCCCATGATGCAAGGCGTGACTACCCAGATCTCGTTTGGTAGCTATAGAAATATGCCCATTATCTTCTTCCAACAGAAGGAGAAGAAAGTAACCAAATGTGTAAACACAATACAGGGGAACTAGTAAAACTAGTGACCACTCAGAACTGGAGTCCATAGGAAGAATAAACTCGTCCCTAGAGAAGAGTACAACTTCAAGGTCTGTCCAGGTTAGGGGGAAAGGAGGGAGGGACGCAAGAAAGAAGGCAAGAGAAGACAACTAACATGGAACGTTATGGTAGGTACATAACTTCTTAATGTTAAGTTGTCAAACTCGCCTTCATTCTTGCTGGATGGGACCGCGTCCCTAGCACCTCTATCCTGGGTGGCTCAATGGAACAGACTCTTGAGAACTGTGGAACCAAACCTAGCTCTGTCTCTGGAGGCCAAGTCCAATTTGTAATGTGAGACAAAGGTATGAGGCGTGGCCCAAGTGGCTGCTGCACAAATGGTGTCATTAGGTAGCCTAGCCTGAAAGGCTGTAGATGTGGCTAGGCCTCTAGTAGAATGTGCCTTAGGTTTAGAGGGCAATTCTTTGCCCCTAAGGAGATAAATATGGGAAATAGTGGAAGAGAGCCATTTCGATAAGGTCACCTTGGAGACCGGGAGACCTTTTCTGTTTTCTGCATAAGAAAGAAAAAGCTGATCAGATTTTCTGAATTGTTTAGTTCTATCCAAGTAGTATCTGAGCTGGCGATGAACATCCAAATAATGCAGTTTCTGTTCCGCTCTGTCCGAATAATTCGGGAAAAATACTGGAAGATCAATAGACTGGTTAAGATTCGTCTGGGAAGCCACCTTGGGCAAAAAGAATGGATTTGTTCTTAGAGATACTCTATCCTTGTGGAAAACCAAGTAGGGAGGTCGAACACAGAGAGCATGAAGTTTAGACACTCTCCTAGCTGAAGTAATAGCCACCAGAAAAATTGTCTTCCAAGAGAGAAATTTTAAAGAACATGTAGCAGCCGGTTCGAAGGGGGGAAGAATTAGGGATGTCAGCATTAAATTCAGGTCCCATTGCGGAGGAGGATCTTTAATTGGGGGCTTTAGTAGAAAGATACCCCTGAGAAAGGCTTTACAAAGCTTGTGAGACATTATGTTCTGGTCCGCTAAGCCAACATGAAAATTTGAGATTGCTGCCAGCTGGACTTTGACTGTCGAAGAAGAAGAACCCAACTGAAAAATCTCAGCTAAGAAGTCCAAAACTGACTGAAATGGGGCAGTAAAGGGGTCTATGTCCCTGGACTTTGCCCAGAAGAAAAAACGCTGCCATTTACTAGCATAAATCTTTCTGGTAGAGGACTTTAGAGAAGCTACTATGATATTCCGTACAGGATTAGAAATCATAGGAAGCCTGGCTAATGAAGGAAGTGGAGGAACCAAGCGGTGAGGTTGAGAGAGCGAATGGCCTGGTGCAGATGACCCGACCGGTGGGTCAAAAGATCTGGAACTGGGTCCAGACGCCAAGGCTGTACCAATAGATGGCGATGAAGGAACGGGAACCAAATTTGTCGAGGCTAGTAAGGGGCAATGAGAATCAACTTGGCTCTCAAAATGGTAGCTTTCTGAATGACTTGAGGTATTAAGGGGAATGGAGGAAAAGCATAAAGAAGTCCCCTGGGCCAAACCTGGGTTAGAGTGTCTCTGGGGGGTTGGCCTGGGAGTGGATAGAGGGAGAAGAAGTCTGGGCATTTGCTGTTTTGGGGTGTAGCAAAAAGGTCGCAGCAAGGGAAGCCCCACTTCTGAAAAATCTCCTCCACTACTGATTGTTTGAGAGACCACTCGTGAGGCATGAGAATAGCTCTGCTCAATCTGTCCGCAATGAAGTTGGATTTCCCGGGGATGTGCGTTGCTATCAGAAACCGATGAGAGGAGATTGCCCACTGCCAAAGTCTGAGAGCTTCTCGACACAGTGGATAGGACTTGGTCCCGCCCTGTTTGTTGATGTACCATACTAAGGACATGTTGTCCGTCTGAACTGCAATAGTTCCTAAAGGAAGAAAGTCATTGAGGGCTTGCAACGTTAAAAGCACTGCTCTCATCTCTAGGACATTTATGTGCAGATGGTATTCGAAGGGTTGCCAAGTGCCATGGACCATCCTGCCCTGATAATGCCCCCCCCCACCCGATCAGGGAGGCATCCGATGTGACTGTGGCAACCGGGGCCGGGAGAACAAACGGTCTGCCCTGGAGGACTTGAGGGGAAGAAATCCACCAGGTCAGGTGACTCTTGCAAGTTTGTGTCACGATGATCTCGTGGCGCATGGGAAGCTGCTGGAAGGACCACTGGGTGAATAACATCCATTGCAGTAGCCGCATATGGAAGCGAGCCAAAGGAAGAAGTACGATGGCAGCCGCCATAAGTCCTAGCACCTTCAGGACAAACCTGGCCCTGATCTTTTTGCTGAGTAGGATGATCTGAACATATTTTTGGATGTCCAGAAGTCTTTGATCTGTGAGTCTTGCTGACATCCCAACAGTGTCTAGTTCTGCGCCTATAAAGGTAATAGACTGGCAAGGTAACAAGGAGGACTTTTCGAAGTTTATGGAAATTCCTAACTGGCTGCACATATGAAGAGTGTAGTCCCTGGCCTGGAGAAGTTGATGCCTGGTGGTGGCCGTGAGGAGCCAGTCATCTAGATACGGAAACACCTGGAATCCTTGACGTCTCAGGTGAGCAGTGACCGCTGCCATGCATTTGGTGAAAACTCTGGGGGCTGTAGTGAGACCAAAGGGAAGGGCTCTGAATTGAAAATGACTGGTCCCCAGCCGAAAGCGAAGAAACCTTCTGGAGCGCCTGTGAATTTTTATGTGATAGTACGCATCCTGAAGGTCTACCGAGCACATCCAGTTGTCCTTGCCCAAAAAGGGTAAAATGGACTGAAGCGTAACCATCCAGAATCTTGCCTTCTTGACAAACTTGTTTAGTCTGCTGAGGTCTAGAATTGGTCTCCAATCTCCTATTTTTTTGGGGACCAAAAAGAATCTTGAGTAGATCCCGGATCCTATTTGGTCTGCTGGAACTGGCTGGATGGCTTTTTTTGCTAGAAGTTTTGATACCTTCAGCTTTGAGAACTCCCTTAGACCGGGTGCAACGTCTGGGAGGGATACCTTCTGAGGAACAGGATAGTTTTCGAAGGGAATCTTGTAACCCTCGGATATGATCGACTGTACCCAAATGTCTTGAGAAAGGGAAAGCCAGGCTGTTGGGTACAGCGACAATCTTCCCCCGACTGCCTCCAAGGGTGGACAGTCGGGCAACACCTCAGGGATGCTGGAAGGGTTTGTCAGGGAGAGGCTCTCTGCTACCCTGATTCTGCGGACCCCCTCTGCCCCTAGGGCGGCGTCTATTGTTATTACCCCCTCTGCCTCTGGGGGTAAACTGACTACGTGCGTCTGGCGTGACTCCCTGTGATTTACGGAACCACATCTTCCCTCCCTTCTGACCTTTAGGATAAGGTCTTGAAGGGGTGGAGAAACAGACTCCTACGGCAGAAAGAGTCTTGCCGTCCTGCTCGCATCTGGTCAATGTTTCCTTCACCTGAGGTCCAAACAAAGCCAAACCGTCGAAGGGAGTATTTGTGAAGGACGCCTTAAAGGGATCTGCGAAGTTGCAAAGCCGCATCCAGGACTGACGCCTAAGGGCCACTCCTGTGCCTGCGGCTCTACTCGCTCCATCGGCCGCATAAGAAATGAGCCGCATGGAGGAGTTTGTTAAGGAATTTAGGATTCCCAGCTGCGAGGTAATTTTTTCTTGAGCCCCGGCAGCTGACGGATCCTGTACTACCTCACCTAGTTCCTTGAGAATATCTCTCTGAAGCTGGGTAAAGTGACAGAGATAATTCAGCGAGCGCATAGTGAAGGTCGCTGAGGAAAAAATCCGCTTACCGTTCCTATCCATGGTCCTAGACTCCTTGTTAGGGGGATGGACAGGTACAGAAGGATCAGCAAGTTCCTTCTTGGTGGCAGCTGCCACCACTATGGCATCAACAGGGACACCCTTGGTGAGAAACTGCTTGTCTACCGGGGCCGTGATAAACTTAGATGGCCTCCTAGGGACTGGTTCCACAGAATCCGGGGCCGCCCACGCCCTTCGAGCCACCACTTCCATGAGAGGGTCGAAAGGCGGAGACACCCAGGAGGTGGAAGGTCGAGATCCAAAAGCCTCCAGGTAATACTGACTCATCCTCGGAGGGGTTAATGGAAGGCCAGTTCCCCCTCTGTTTAAGGAGTTCCAAGATGTCTGAAAAGGAGACATCCTCAGAGGGGGACTTTGGGGATCCCTCCGACTCATCTAAGTCAGTATCAGATGTTGTAGACTCAGGGGAGTCTATGTGCTTCCTCTTGCATGTCCTCTTACGTGGGGGTTCCCCCGAAGGATCAGGAGAAGCCTCGGAAGAGGAAGTTCTTCCCAGTGGGGAAACCTGGGGCGATGGATCTCTGGGTCCGGGAGCAAGAGAGTGGGAAGAGATATCAGCAGGCACTGAGGAGGGGGGAGCTAATGGAACCGACTGTTGACTCAGCTGAGGGGCTAGAACACTCCTCATCACCTCAAAGGCTCCCCTTCCAGGGAGGCCAGAGAGCTCCCGCTCCGAAGACACAGGAACTCCCGGCCCCGCCAAAAGAGAAGGCTCAGAGGCCGATGTCGGTGCCGAACTCACCAACGCCGAAGCTCCGAGAGGGAGAATGGGGCCAGACAAGGGTCCGATGCCACTCGCCCCCTCGGAGCCGACATGGGAGTCACGACGACCGGATCCCTCCATGGAAGGTATCATGGAGGAAATCGGAGTCGAAGACGAAGGAGCCGAAAGGGGTGGCATCGGCTCCAACGCACCAACAGTCAAGGTTTCGAGAAGCTCCGGCTCCGAACTCTGGAGGAGAGTCGAAGGAGGAAATTCAGGGGGATGAGTGATAGCGGTCATCTTCTGAGACGGGCTATGGAGCATCTGGGCCAGTGCCTGTGATTTCAGCAATCTGCTTACCACTCTCTCCAAGTCGTGGTCAGAGAGCCTGGAAGACCTCGAAGATCGGCTCCGATGGCTCCACTCCGAATGCAGAGATCCCGGAGCCGAGCGAATCGACTCCAAGAAAGGAGACCGAGATCTCTTCCTAGTCGGAGCCATCAGAGCCAAAGACCCCTCGGTTCCAATAGGAGCCAATAACTTATCGGCTCCAGTCTGGGACATGGAAATGTCGGCTCCAGCCGGAGCCGACATCGACTTCGATGCAGGTGTATCAGAGCCGGCCGGCACCGATACCACCGCCTCTAATAGAGAAAGATCGGCTCCAGCCGAAGCCGACCTAGACTCCGAAGGAGTCGGAGCCACAGCCGAAGGCTTCGAACTCAAAGCCTGGGGCTTAGGTGGCTTAGAGGGCTTCCCCGACCCGGTCTTGGTCGGGGAGCTCTCCGGCTTCAATAAGCCTCGTAGGATTAATTTATTCCTATGTTCCTGCAGGACTCTGTGGCTAAAAGAATGACAAATGGCACAGGAGTCCTGCAGGTGTAGAGGTCCCAGGCAGTACACACAAGAAGTGTGACCGTCTGTCAGAGACATCTTCTGACAGCACGAGTCACACTTCTTGAAGCCTGAGACCTTCGATTCTTTGGACATAATTATGCCCAGTGCACAAACACACACACACAAAGTTCACCCACACAGTTAACTAAGAAGAAAGGGGGGGGGGACTAAGTACAACACTCAAACACCCTGACAGGAATTAAGGAAAGGGAGGCTTAAGGCCTGAAGGGGAATATAACTAAACCTATTAGGATGAGGGAGTATAGGGTTAAGGAGATAGCTATAGAAAGACTAACTCTAATACTGAGAAAAAATAGGCTGGAAAAAGGGAAGATTTTTCACTGTAGAAAGTTAAATCACAAAAAACACTACCTGAGCTGGTAAAAGAAGACCTCTTCGCGAAGCGGCAAACGAGATCTGGGTAGTCACGCCTTGCATCATGGGATATAGGGTTGCCTTGAGCTGGTAAAATTAGCTCTCGAGCTTAGCAAGTGCCGAGTCGGAGCCGAGGATCGGCTCTGAACCCATCCAGCAAGAATGAAGGCGAGTTTGACAACTTAACATCTACCTTTAAGAAAGGCTTTGCATAGTCTGTGAGACAATATTGAGGCCTGATTCACCTAAATGGAAATTGGATATTGTTGTTAGCTGAACTCTAATAGTAGCTGCAGCTGCGCCTTCATTGAATAGTTTCACCAAGAACACTAGAATGGAACCTACTGGGGCAAAAAATAGGTCAGTATGATTATGAGAAGCCCAGAAAGAGTATCTTTTCCATTTGCTTCTATATATCTTTGTCATTGAAGCCTTATGAGAAGAAATTAGGATGTGTTTTACTGATGAAGAAAGGTTAGGGGAGCCTGACTATGGTTGGAATCAAAGCAGCCAAGCTGTCAACTTGAGAGTTTGAAGGGAGGGACAGAGTGGTCCTGATGCATGAGTCAGAAGGTCCAGAACTGGGTCCAGAATCCAAGGCTCCTCCTGGAGATGAGGCTACAGGAAGGGGAACCAGATGTAACAAGGCAAGTATGAGGCGATGAGTATTAAGTCCTTTCCCAAGTAACTGGCTTTCTGAATAGCTTTGGGTATCAATTGAAAGGAAAGAAAAGCATAGAGGAGACCTGAGGGCCAGTTGTGCAAAAGTGCATCCCTTGGTGACTCCCCCCGGGGGGGGGGGGGGATAAGGGCAAAATAGCTGCTGCATTTGGCATTAATGGATGTGACAAAAAGGTTGCAACTAGGCTGGCCCCATTTGTGGAAAATCTTCTTGAATTTCCCCAGGATGTACTTTGCTATCAGAAAGCATTGGGAGGAGCTTGCCCTTTGCCATACTCTCAGGGACTCCCGACAAAAGGGGTAAGATCTGGTTCCTCCTTGTTTGTTTATGTACCAAACAACTGACATTTTGTCTGTCTGTATTGCAATAGTTCCCAGTGGAAGAGAGTCCTGGAATGCTTGCATTGCTAAACGCACCGCTCTCATCTCTAGGACATTGATGTGCAAATGGGCTTTGTGATCTTGCCAAGTGCCTTGGACTGTCTTTCCCAGAAAATGCCCCCTCCCCATCTGAGAAGTGTCCGTGGTCACTGTGGTTAGTGGTTGGGGAAGTACAAAGGGTTGACCTAGCATCACGAGTGGAGTAAAGCCACCAAAAGTAAAGCCACCAAATTAAGGTCTTTTTTGCACGATTGCATTATTAATATTTTGTGGGACATGGGCAGTTCTTGCATCGACTATTGAGTGGACAGTAGCCAATGGAGAATTCTCATGTGTAGACATGCTAATGGGATCAAGGTTATTGCTGCTGCCATGGTCCCTAGGACTTTCAGAACTGCCCTCACTTGCACTTTTTTCTTGGAAAGAAGATTTAAGACCTGATGTTGTAGAAATTGTACTCTTTCTGGAGGAAGTTTGGCCATCATCTTGGTTGTATCTAATTCTGCTTCTATAAAAAAACAATAAACTGAGATGGAAGCAAGGCAGATTTCTTGTAATTTATTGTGATTCCTAGGTTAAAGCAGTGCTGCAAGGTGGTGTCTCTCACTTTTGTTAGTAGATGCTTGGTGGTGGTGGTTAGGAGCCAGTCATCTAAGTATGGAAACACGTGGAATCCTAGGCATCTCAAGTGAGCCACAACTACTGCCATACACTTGGTAAACACTCTGGGAGCTGTAGTGAGGCCAAAGGGCAGAGCTCGAAACTGGTAGTGGCTGGCTCTCAGCCAAAAGCACCGGTGTCTCCTGGATCACCTATCCATTTTTATGTGGTAGTACGCATCCTGGAGGTCTATCGAGCACATCCAATCATCTTGTCCCAGAAAAGGAAGAATTGACTGCAGTGTTGCCATCTGGAACTTGGACTTTTTTAAAGATTTGTTTAGGTTGCTGAGATCCAGAACTGGTCTTCAGTCCCCTGTTTTCTTTGGAACTAATAAGAGTCTTGAGTAAGTTCTGGATCCTATTTGGTCTGCGGGGACTGTCTGAATGGCTTTTTGACTAGCAACTTTTGAATTTCTAGAGTTGCTTGTTCCCTTTGACTGGGTGGAATGCCCGGGATTTTTTTTATGTTCAGGACGGGGAAGGAATAGGGTATGGAGTAATCTCTGGATATGATGCTTTGTACTCACTTGTGTTTTGTTATTGTTAGCAAGGCTTTTGGGTACAAAGATAAGTGGCCCCCAACTGCCTCCATAGATGGACATGTGGGCCTCCCTTCAGGAGCACTGAAAGGTCTTAACAAAGAAGGATTTTCTGTCTCCCTGATTCTGCAGACCCCCTCTGCTGCATGGACTGTGTCTTCTGTTACCACTTCCCCCTCTGCCCCTGGGGGAAGAATCACCACGTGTGTCTTGGAAAGCTCTCTGGGATTTTTGAAACCACATTTTACCACTTCCTTTCTGACCTTTGAGATAAGGTCTGGTTGGAAGGGAAAAATGGACTCCTACAGCAGAGAGAGTCTTTCCTTCTTGTTCACACCTGGTTAGTGTGCCCTTGACTTTGGGCATACTGACAGAGATGAGCCATCAAACAGGGCATTCACAAAAGAAGATTTAAAAGACTCCGCAAAGTCACACAAGTGCATCCAAGAATGTCTCCTTAGAGAAATTCCTGAAGCCGCTACTGTGCTCGCTCCATCTGCTGCATAAGAAATGAGTCTCATGGTGGAGCTGACCACTGAATTTAAGGTAGAGAGCTGAGCCAGTTATCTGAAGTAAAACTGAACAAGAAACAAACAATTTCTGCAAATATGAAGCAAGAAAAAAACTACTTAGCCACAGCCAGTAGGAAGAGCAACCAATCTTGTTTAGTGGCAAATGAGATCTGGGGAGCTCTCCTAGTGCATGATGGGAGAGGGTTTAGCCAAGAGCTAGTGAAGGACCTCGAACTTGTATATAAGGCTGAGTCAGAACCGAGGATCAGATCCGAACCCACTCTAGTAAGAAAAAAGACGAGATAGGACAACAACACATCTTCTATTTTGGAGATGGTGTATCCAAAAACTTTCCTTTTTAGGTGAATCTGAGGAAAGAATATACTCATCTTCAGACTAACTAACAGATGGGGAAAATATTTGAAAGGCATAGTCCAAACTCTCATTATCAAAATCAGAAAAGGCTTTTTCTTCAAAGAAAGAAAGAGCTTACTTTCTTTTCACTGGAGTAGAGTAAGGTGGAAAGGAGGGATGAAGGGACTTGATGGCTTTAAGTAAGCAAAAGCAAAATTAAATCAGTTCTCCTGTGAATCCTTTTTAACAGAAGTAGCAGGAGGAGGCAAGAGTTTTATCTTTTGTGTCTGTACATTTCTGGAGGGAGCCTCAAGGCATACAGTTTTAGGCAAAGAATCCATAGGCTGGACTTATATAAATGACATCTTTCCTCACCAGTAGTTGGTATATCCCTCACCCCCTGACAAGATGAATTATGGTTCTCCCTTCCCAGCAAGTTCTGCCTGTCAGATTATCTGAAGTGATGTGTGATGTTCCCAGGTCAAAGCAGGCTCCAAAGGGGACACCTCAAAGGTCCCAGGAAAGACAGACTGATGGTCTGACAGCTCTGAGAGTGCCTAATGTCTCAACCCACAGGAAAAAAGTAAACATCCATGAGTCACCATCTACCTTTTTGGTTAACTTTTTTTCTTTTTGAGCTGAGTGGGAGGTCCACTGATGGGGAATCAGGCAACATGGTTACCCATGACAAATCTCTGAGATATTTGTTCTCCAGAAAAAAATTAAGGGATTTGAGCCTACTATCTACTATCGTAGGAGTGAAAGGCAAACAAATTTGGTATGAACTAATGTCATGTTCTTCATCTAGACAAAAGCACAGATAACATGTGTGTCCTTATAAGGCATTTGCCTGCCACAGGAACACCTTTCTAACAGACATATGACAATTTTATTATACTTTCTCCAAGGAAAAAAGAACACTCCCCAATGGAGATACTTATCTACATAAAGTTGTAACTTAAGCTGATCTCCAGTACTAACACTACTAAATTGACAAGAGTATGTATAAGCATACATATGGCAAGAAAGTTCTTAGTTTTGCTGCACCCATATATCCTTCTTATGCCAGCATGTTCACTTGTGATAAGGGTGGATGTATGTTGTGTGAGGAAGGAGTCTGAAGCTTTGTAGACCGACCAGACATCCAGTGTCCTTGATGGAATAAATCCCATATAGTTATGGCTACTACAAAAGTGATTTAATGAAGAATATCTGGATTACCTTTGAAACGTTGAAAATCGTGTTTCCGATCGGCCGGTTGGGCGAACTGAAATGCTGAATTCTGGATGTCGAACGTCTTGGACATTCGAAACTCAGCAAATCAAAAAGCAGATTCGCTGAGTTTCAGATTCCGATGCCAAACATGCAATGTAATCCCCCACCCCCCCTACTTTAATATTCAAAATCTGAGATCGCACTACAGTGGGGAAAGGGTCCATTTCCCGATCCCCACTATAGTGCACTCCGCACCCAAAATGTAGACTCTGCAATGAGCGAATGTCACTGTGCATTCGCTCATTGCACATTCGATGCATTTTTTTCGGCTATCCGAAAACTAGAAAATGTCCTTTCGCACAATTCACTTTCACATATGTGCATTACGCACATATAAAGGTAAAATGAATAATTACTCAACGTTTTCTAGAATTCATAAATTCCAACGCCTTGGATCAACTTATTCACACCCCCACCAGGGGCAGCAATATCCTAGACCTGGTCATTACCAACATGGGAAACCAGTGTTCCACACCAGAGGTCAATTCCTCGTTGGTCAGATCCGACCACAAGCTAATCAACCTAGACATCCACATCTCACCCCCAGCCCCAATTAGGAAAACCATCGTAAAAAACTTCTCAAAAGCCAACTTCACACTTCTTAAGACAGAAGTGGCAAACTTCATGACACCCATGCAGACGGACAATAGAGGTATGACTGCCGAATCCTACACAAATGCACTTTATAAGCACTTACACGAGTGTATGGATCATGCTATCCCTAATAGAACCAAGATGTTATCCTCCAAAAAAAGGAAGCCAATCTGCTGGACTTCTGCCATAAACAAACTCTACAACAGGAGAAAGAAACTGTTGCAAAAAAGAGTAAAATCCCATGACTGGAGGAACTCCCTGGTCAACCTCAGTAAGAAGTTGAGATCCCTCATAAAATCCTCCAAAGCTAGTTACGAAAACAAAATTGCCACTGACGCTAAAGACAACCACAAAGCATTCTAT
The DNA here is from genome assembly GCF_019279795.1 of Protopterus annectens. NCBI lineage: Eukaryota > Metazoa > Chordata > Ceratodontiformes > Protopteridae > Protopterus > Protopterus annectens. The sequence continues at coordinate 1,048,147,724 of NC_056748.1, forward strand.
AGCTATGTCAAGAATCTAAATGGGAACACTCAGATCTGCTCTGAGTTACAGCATAATGGCACTAAATATACAGAACCAACTGATATTGCCAACATCCTAGCAGATAGGCTCAGTGCTAACTTTACCCCCCCTCTCACCCCCTAGAGGCCCCATCTCTATGCCTGAAGAATGCAAAGTTCCTATAATCACGGCTGCACAGGTAAAAAACACACTCTCCAAAGCCAAGAACACAGCATCCATGGGACCTGACAATATCCCAGGCTGCGTTCTACACGAACTACAGAATGAACTAGCACCCTACCTAAGTACCATGTTCAATCATAGCCTCACCTCAGGTTTTGTACCCACTGAATGGCGCACCGCGACAGTTATCCCACTCCACAAAGGGGGAGCCACGACGGACCCCGGGAACTACCGCCCCATTAGCCTGACGAGCCTGGTCTGCAAGGCCATGGAACGTATCATCATGGAACTCATAAACAAAGACATTGGTAATCTCCAAACTCTGGACCCTACTCAGTTTGGATTTGTAAAAGGCAGATCATGTCTCCTAAACCTGATTGACTTCTTTGAAGCAGTCACCAAAGCCATAGATGAGGGTAAAATGGTTCACACAGATTATCTAGATCTCGCCAAGGCTTTCGACACCATCCCCCACTCTGGAATTATAGATAAGCTCACTAAACTAGGTATAAATCCCTATGTCACAAGATGGGTTGCCAACTGGCTCACGGACAGAACCCACACTGTGAAAGTAGCGGATTCCAAATCCGACATCAGACCAGTGACAAGTGGAGTACCACAGGGTTCAGTCCTGGGTCCTCTCCTGTTTGGTATCTACTTCTCTGAAGTGCAGGCCAACACAGAAGGTCTTTGGCTAACAAAGTCTGCAGATGACTGCAAACTAGGGGCCATAATCGAAACTCTTAACGATGTGGACAAACTACAAAAGGGCCTCAATGAGACAGATACCTGGTGTCAAAGCCAAGGCCTGAAGCTCAATGCCAAAAAGTGTATTGTCATCCCCTATGGTAAAAACTCTGTACCCATGAACTACCACATAGCTGGTAGTCTACTTAATGCCGAAAATGTGATAAGAGACCTTGGGACACAGGTGGACAGTAGTCTCTCCTTTGATAATCACATTGCCACAGTGGTCAGGAAATCCTTCTATGTGGCTCATCTCATCACAAAAGGTTTCCCATCCAGAAAAAAAGAGGTCATTGTTCCCCTCTACTCATCACTCATTAGACCCATTATAGAGTACAACGCCCCTTTTGGTATGTACCTCACAAGACATCTACAACAACTGGAAAGACCACAGAAATACCTCACAAAGAGGATTACTGGCCTCAAACATATGCCCTATGCAGACCGTCTCAAAAAACTACAGCTTTACTCCATCGCATATCGCCTACTCAGGGGCGATCTCTGCCTAAACATACAAAGCTATGTCAAACCCAGAGCTGTTGGACATGCTCCACTTAAAGAAATCCCAATCCCTCCGAGCTACACGCTCTAGGGACCTTAACCTTGTCACCACAATAAACAGAACATGCTGGAGGGATAGATTCCTGTCCCAGAGACTTCCCATACTCTGGAACAGACTACCTATCTATGTCAAACAGAGCTTCTCATTAGCACTCTTCAAGAAAAATCTTGATGATTGGATGGGAAACGGGAAATTCACCCCGGGGATCACTTCTGTGGCTCTGCTCGACAGGGGCACAGGAAAATAATTTTGTTGGGTGGCGAAAGCCAAGGTACATTTTTTGGCTAGGCTTGTATGGGCCCTAGGGCCGATAGCCTAGTACCTACCTATGAACCTATGCTGTGTCACTGTTTGCTCATGATTTGTGCCAATTTGCTCTAACATTTACTATTTCAGTGGTGCAGTGCATATAGTTTCCACAGAAGCCTCTAGTTGTGGTTATGTGTCACATGGGTGCTTCCAATTGTGGCTGACTGTTTGGTCAAGATGCTTCACTCCTAGGATTGGTATGTTATTCTTTTTTTTATCGCACTGGCTCTGGAGCATGAATGCTGCTCATACCTACTTTCTTATATACTGCACACTGGTGATCTTGTGCTTGTTTGGACTCCATCCATGGTAGTGAATCACCACTTACTGTGTATTTCCTTATGGCTGATTTTGACTGGTTGTAGAGTGTATATTCCTTTGTGCACACACACACACACACACACACACACACACACACACACACACACACACACACACACACACACACACATATAACACTAAGGCGAATGGGATTAAAAATCTTTTTTATAGCCACATTACATATACAGGAAATAAGACATAAACGATGCCATTTTATAGCTTTGTACTTACCTTT